>NW_006991170.1:0-1833 GCF_000164805.1 Carlito syrichta | reverse complement strand
GACCTCTAGAACTGCCCAGTCTGTACTGGGACCACTGAGTTTTGCCTTTTCTGATCTCAGAGCAGGAGGGTGGGAATGAAGATACCTTTCTCCGGTTGTAGCTGTGTCTCTGAAACAATTCAGGGGCCCTGTAACTTTTTTGCACTCTCTGGACCTCAGATTGCCATCTTGAAATTGAGAAGGTGGGGAAAGATGACTTCCAAGGGCACTCTATCTCTGAGTGTATTTTATGTCTCAGGATTCTTGCCCCATATAAGAAATGCCAGATCTAGGCCTTGATGACAAGCAAAGAGATGGTCGGTAGGCTCAGGCTCCCCGGCCAGGGAGGAGCTGCACGTGGCTTTAAAAAGTTTTAATTATTTAAAACGAAATGAAATGAAAATTAAATGAATATTTCAGTCCCCTCATCGCACTAGTTACACACACTTCCAGCGCCCAGTGCTTGTATGGGCTTGTGGCTACCATGTTGGAGAGAGCAGAGTCAGAGTGTTTTCATGATTGCAGAAAGTTCCATTGGATGGCACTGAGGATGACCAATCATGCATGCCTGGGCAGAGGGTGAGAGAGAGAAGGGAGGTTTGGGATCTATGTAGGCCTGGCTTGTGATCTTGGATCTGTCATTTAAAGTCATGTGACTTTGGGCAAATCCTTTAACCTTTCCGAACCTCTGTGCTATGGAAATTATAATACCATTTTGTGGAGCATTTTTAGTATTAAATTATTTTGAGCGTCATTATGTAGAATATTAAAATAAAGCAAATATGTAAAAGAGAGGTCAGTGGGACCAATGCATTATCATCGTTTTAGCAGTTTCTGCCCCAGAAAAGTGTCCTGCTGGGTCATCTTGAGAAGTGTTCGTGGAGATGACTTCTCTAAACCTTGACATGGCTCTTCTGCCTTGACATTTTAGTAACTAACTAAAGTGTTTGACTATGTTTTTCCTCCTCCCCCTCCTCCTTTTCTCTGTCTCCTTCTCTTTCTTCTACAAGGGGAGCTATTGACTTCCTATTTTTCCCTCCTCTTCTCGCCCCTCCCCTTCCTATTCCCATCTCCCTCATCTGTACCTGTCATCCTTCTAGGGTTGCCAATAAAAATACAGGACACAAGTTAAATCCACATTTCAGATACACAAAAAATCCTTTTTTTTTAGTGTAAGTATATCCCATGAAATATTTGGGACCTGCTTATACTAAAAAGTTATTTGCTGCTTATCTAATTTAACTGTGTGTCCTGTATTTAATCTGAGGCCCTACCCTCATCATTTACCATTGTTAGGACTCAATATCAGGTACAAGACCAGAGGGTGTGTGTTCAAGACCTGGGAAATAGGAGTTGGGCATCCTTTCACATTTGTGTGTGTCGTGCTCTATATCTGTTCATATGACTTGGGGTAGGGGGTGAGTAGAGGGAAACCATTCCACAGGCCTGAATGACTCTGAATCTGAGTCAGGACAGGACAGCGATGTCGTTTTTGTGGGTTTCTTTCTGTGTTCCCGCCAGTGAACCTATGTCTTTGTGTCACTAGTTCATCATCTTGATGTCCCACGAGGGAACAGAGGAAATTTCCTTCTTGATTTTGTCAGTTGACTGATGGTTTGACTGGATTTTTTTTCCCATGAGTGGGCCCGATGCATAAGATCTCAGCTTCGAGTCCATATGCCAGAGTGTGGGGAGGGGCTCCTGGCTCAGGAACACCATGAGATCCTGCTCCTTCTCCCATTCCATCCGAGTTCTTTAGAGGGTACTCCGAGTGGGTTCCCAGCCTGTGCCCCCATCTGTTTCACTTTGGTCTCCAGTTCCATCTTCTGCTTCACTGTGGGATCCAACCTTGGG
>NW_006991169.1:0-1860 GCF_000164805.1 Carlito syrichta | reverse complement strand
TCAGCCTCCCACCTCAACCTTCCTAGTAGCTGGAACTACAGACATGTGTCACTACTCCTAGCTAATTAAAAAACAGAAAAGAAAAGAAAGAAATTAGAGGCAAGGTTTTGCTTTGCTGAGATCTTGCTACGTGTGATTTCAAACTCCAGACTCAGCATCCTCAGCATCCTGAGTAGCTAGGATTACAAGTATGAGTCACCCATACCTGGCTACTTTGTTTTTTCTTCTCATGTTTAAAGTGCGATGACTAAAATTCAAGTATACTTAAGCAGCTAGAAGCCAATCTAATTTCACAAGTTCTTTTTTCTAGTCTTTTTTAAAACATAGCCCATTGCAGTCTTAGATTTCTTGATTTCTTTACCATACAGGGTTTTCACTCAGTGATGTTTAATGTCTTCTAGTCTTTTAATCACAAAATAATGTAATTATCATGCTTTCTGTGATTTTTTAAATGAAATTTATAAGAGGACAAAATGCATGCTGTACATGGTGTGGTGTTTTTTGAAAACTTATAAAAATAACATATAGAGTTGACAGTACAACTGTTCAGAAATGAATATAAATTTCAGATGCTTGGTGACTTGTAACTTTTCATTTGTCTTTGTGATGATGTGTAGTTTTGGTTGTGTGTGTGTATCACACACACACGCATACAGAATATAGAACGAAAACATTCTTAGGAAAAATATAGAAGTCTATGTTTTTTAAAGTTTTACAACATGCTCCAATGTTTGTAAACTATGATCTTATGATTAACTTGCATGTCTGACATTCAGAAAGTTTTCTGTGTATATTATATTGAGTAAACAACATGTAGGTATTTATATAAATCTTTTTTCTGCACTTTAGAGACTTTTTCTAAAACTCAAATATTAAAACATACCAACTTTCATCACAATCTCTACTTATTTAGAAGAAAACAATATAAATACATTCAAATTGTGTTTGTTTTTTTTAAGGGCAGACAGTGTTTCACAAGCACTTTATGATGTTGCTACAAAGACCCATTTATCCTTGAGGATTTTAAACATCCTCAATTTTATATGTTGTTTATCCTTTAACTAATGCTTACTTGGCATCATAATTCAGTTGACCCAACTCAGTATGGAAGGTGTGTACTAAAAAGACAAGTTTATAAAAATTTCTGTCTCACCTATAAATTGAATTAGTTTCTTTTATTTTACTTTAATTCAAGTCTATTCAATCAAATTCAATAGCAAGTTTTGAAATGCCTCTTATTCCCAGAAATTTCCAAGATCTAGGTACTAAAATATGAGTTTATAATTTAACTTGAGAATCAGACCCAGCATTGGCCATTGTTGTCTGTTAACTAATGGCTACAATTTACCAAAAGAGATTCATAATTTTTAGAGAAAAGCTATTTTTAAAATGTACTTCTTCATCTCTTTCTCTCAGCAAATCTGTCACTAAATATTTGGAGCATATTCTTAGTCCTATGTTGGAAACTTGGAAGTATTTGTTAAAGAGCTTACTTACATGGGTTGTTTTTCACTGAATACTATCTGAAGAGTAAATACAAGCTTGTATTTGAAGAGTAAATACTAAAAACTGCTTTATTACCTGACCAATTGTGTGTAGTTACATTAGTGTAGCATAATGTCTCCCCATAATTGGCACTCAAAAATCTTTTTTTTTATTCATTCCAGGATATAGTTTTAGAATTTAGAATTCAAACATATTTTTTTGACTTTCCATACTGGAGATAGAAGTTAGCATAAAATTCTTAGTTTCCTTCAATCTTCCATTTGGACTCTTTACTATTACTGAATTCTGCTTGTTGTGAATGCAAAACATGAAATGATAAAATAATAAAATTCCACATGACAGATTCAGAAATAT
>NW_006991168.1:0-1779 GCF_000164805.1 Carlito syrichta | reverse complement strand
TGGCAGATACAAACTATAAGAAAGGCATGGCATTCACAGAGTTTACAATCTAACCTGGGCACCAAACTCAAGCCAAAAAAGGGAGGGCTGAACATGTGTGTTTGTGACCTATGACTACAAAAGAGATCGGAGACTCAGAGAGACTGACATAGTCAGAGGTAGTCAAATTTTTATGGAGAAAATGACTTCAAAGTAGGAAAGCAATATCTTTCTAGAAAAGAAGATGAAAAGAGGAGGACTCCAGGGGAGCACTAAGACAAGACAAAGAGACAGGGACACGTGTGGCAAGCGTGCAGGGCCCTTAGTCCTGCTAGCTTGAAAATGGGCAATTCCTTGATTTGGACACCAAGAAGGAGAAAGGGAGCTTCAAAGCTGAAGCAGTCTCCATAACTCAGAGCAGGAATGACTCCCCACCTAAGCGAACATGGTCACACACCAGATGGAGTGAGTTTTCAGAGAAGGAGGGTTGAGAGGAAGTCCTTTACATGGATTTATAACTGTGTGTGACCCCAGACAGCAGCCATCCCAGCCCGCAAATGCCACTTCATAGAGTATAGATGTGTTTTTCATTAAAATGTTATTTTGTGTTAATGCAAAAGCCAGGAAAATTAATCTGGACCAAAAAGGAAATTTCCTGTAGAGAATTCTGATTTCCCCCAAAATTTCCCAAGTGCTCCCAGGCTGTGGGGCTCCTACTTCCAGTCTTCAGCCTGTTGGTATTCAGTCTCTGCTTCGGACCAAGAAATTACCAATTCCAGTCTCACACTAGGAATTAAGGTTGGAACAATACAGTATTTTACAATCCAGTACAAGCCGCATTTATCCAGAGCTTTTCATGCGTGGCATCTTAAAGCTCTTTATGACCTTTTTTCAAAAAGGAAAAGAAAAAAAAACAAAATTTAAAAGAGAAAACCTTCTAAAAACCCAAACCCCCACTGAACTAAATGAGCCATTGAGAGTGAATAGGACTTAACAGTGGCCTTCAGAATGGGAACAGAGGTCCCACTCGGATGGAACAAGAACAACAGAATCAAAGGAAATAGCAGCTCACAGAGGGCTGCACAGGGCCTGAAATGTACCCCTTGGCCCTTGGGGCACTGATGGGCTCTGCAATCTGTGACTGGCACAAGGAGCTTTGGATGGGGGTCAGGAGGCAGTGTTCTGGCCCCCATGATTTTGTGAGTGCAGAAGAGACCAGAAGGCCACCCTGTGGCCTGAAGATGGTCAGCATATTTATACCATATTACAGCTCTACTCACCCAGGCATCACCCTCCCCAGTGGCCACTGTACTAGGGAAGAAAGTGACTCTGCTATGTGCCTGTGCATTCCAATCCTAATAATAGGTCCCCTTCCCAGGCACCCAGGGTCCTCATGCTGTATCCTGCCCATGTCTGGCCTTCTTGGAAATCTCATTTTGGACAGCCTCCCCACTCCTCCTCTTTCCCCCCTCTCACCCTGCCCCCGAAACTCCCCAGCTCTCCCCTGCGGTCCTGTGTTTCACAGAGAGCCAACTCTGCTTGACCCAATCCGATAAATTCAGTTCTTTAGAGGTGTTATAGGACAACGATCATTTAACATGATGCTTATCTCAAAAAATGTATTTATGTCTTAACCAGGTTTCCAGTGCTGTAACCAGAAGAAAGACCTGGAATTTCCAGGGAAGTGGAGGATGCTCAAATTAGACGTTGCTGAATATAGACATTCAGGGTTGCCTTGGTGCACCGGAGGCCAGTAAAGAAGTTTCTTTGAGCACATGGGAAATGTAAGTAAGTTGTCTT
>NW_006991167.1:0-1844 GCF_000164805.1 Carlito syrichta | reverse complement strand
TTAGTTAAAGATTTAGTTCCCTTTTCTTGTTACAACAATATTGTAATGACTATTCATATCTTTATGTCTTTGCAAGTATATTTATGTGATAAATTCCTAGAAGTAGACTCAGTCATTTTTCATAATTTTTATTATAACATCGTCCCCTAAAAATGTCACCACTTTATTTGCCTACCAACCAAGTACTTGCATAAGAATGCTAGTTTCCACAGAGACTTGTAAAAACAGTGTATTATCAATTCTTGGCAAACAGTAAAATGTGTTCTATGATTGTATGACTCTATTTCTTCACCTTTGTAATTGCCATAGTTAATGATGTCCTCACAGGAGTGCAATAACTACTTCCCCAGCACAAAGACCTTCTCCTCATAAGAAAGTTCACTTTTTCCATGTCTAAAACCTGAAAAATTTGTCTTATTCACCTGAGTTCATGAGGAAAAAAGTATAAGAACATGACGTAGTCCCACACTATGAGATAGAGCAATTAACTTATGTTACTACACCCCACATCCCACTCAAAACAGGAAAATGCTTTAGTAGATTCTTTGCCTATTAGAATTAACTAGTCCTCCTAACTAAGCTACAGAATTCAAAGTGACAGGCCTATACTGTGATCCTGTCAAGGAACCTTAGAGTGAGCTTGTGTTTCAGATGTGATTCAGGGGAAACCTAAATTTCTTGATTTCAAATGGCAAACTCTGCTATTATATACTTTGTAGTTTCAAAGAGCATTTGTCACCATACAAAGACAAATATATTTCTCAAAAAAAAAGAAAAAAAAACACATCTGGTACTTTTTTAAACAAGCCCCAGGCCAACTCTGTGCAATGAATGAAAAAATGTGCTATAGATAGAGTCGTATGTCATGTTGATTTTCATTTAATTGGCAAGTATGGGATGTACGTATCTCCAAATTCCGTTCTTGACATGGGCTTAGAGAAGCTTTGAGGATCTTGTTTCTTTTCATGTCTATTTCGCCATACAATAATAAATAATGAAGAAATAAATGTAGGTCATGTTAGTCCTCTGAAGAATAAATTATTTGTTGGGATAATGTTTGTTGGGTGGGGGTTTTAATGCTTGGTGACTTTGTCTTTTTTCTGTCTGATGGTTTGTGTTAAATGTTAAATCTATTTTCCATGAGAAAATTCCTAATTTGACAACTATCAATATTGACTCAGATTAGGACTCCAACAGCTTTTGTCATTTAAAGTACATTAAAAAAATTAAATAACATATGGGGACAATTCAGAGACATATGATTAATTGGAGGAATATCTATCACAACTCAAGGCTCAGGCCAGGAGCCAGCATTTATATTTTCTTTCTTCTAAAGCTGTGCAAGTCCTCTGCACGGTAGAAAATCTTACAGCATTCATTGTGTATTCCCAGCTCACTCAGCATTGATGGTGCAGCACAGGCTGGCATCTGAGATAATAAATAGTGAAATGTGTCCTCTTTCTAAAACTGAAAATTGGGACGATGCTGCAATTTTATCAGATATTTAAGGTCGGTGAATCTCAGGGAAAAGACGCTTAAAAAGACTTGAAAAAGGCTGAAAGAGATAGCAGTCAGTACCTAGCCTTCCGATGCCAAGTTCAAAGGGCAAAGTTCGAACTGGTGTGGTTGGCATCATTTGTGCAATGTTGTGAAGACGTTGTGAGAGCACAATATGATCTTGATATGTAAAATTATTTTGCATGATTTCTTTATCATGTGAAATGTATCTACCATGAGTAACATATGCATTGAGTAATTTCACTGAATTAAAATCTTGAACACTGGGCACAGTAGCTCACACCTGTAATCCCAGCACTTTGGGAGGTGGAGGCAAGAGGATTGCC
>NW_006991166.1:0-2283 GCF_000164805.1 Carlito syrichta | reverse complement strand
CCAACAAAAAGACTAGACGTGTACACCCACACTCCAGCACAGAAAGAAACAAATATTGATTTGGCAATCATACACTTTCTGAGATCACTTCAGATACAGTTAATATAAACTAGATAATTTCCATACATTTCAACTTATTTACCACAACATAAGTCTGGCATAAAGACTAAGGAATCTCTCATTGAACTAGTATACTTGTTAGTCATGCAAAAGAGTTGAAAGTTAGCTTATATTTTAATAGTGTTTAGGATATTATGTATCATTCAGTACGTTGTTTATTTTATTGGGTTTGGGAACACCAAGAAAAACAATCTGTTAATTCTTTGTCCCCAAATAGCTAAAGTGTGTGTGTGTGTTTTGTAAGGAATTAAATTTTGAAGTCATAGAAATGTGAAAACTGAGGATCAGAGTTGAAATTTACATGTGGCTTCGCTGAAAAACAGTCATTTTATCTGAAGTAGACGTGTGTGTGTGTGTGTGTGTGTGTGTTTCCATTTTGAGATTTAGATATGGGTAATTTAATGTCACTTTGTTATTTGTTTAAACAATGTGAAAAAGGCCTGTTTCATATACAGTTTGAGAAAGCCTTGGCAATAGAGATTAAAACACACACATTTTTCCCCATTATTAGCTAAGGTGTTCATGTGGAGATGACACATTCTCTAGAAATGACTAGAGATGAGCTTTCTTGCTAGCTCCTGCACGCTTGTTCTCTCTCTCACACTCTTGCTCTCACTCCTGCTCTCTTTTCTTCTCCTTTCCTCCCCTTCAGTCTCTCTCACCACCCCCCATCAGTCTCTCTGTCTCTCTTTCACATACATACACAATGAATAAATCATATTCTCTATCAAACTGTCATGTAGCTGGAGTAGAGGTGAGGAAATTCATCATGAGTGTTTCATTATAAAGTAACTTCATCCCTGTCTGATAAAC
This sequence comes from Carlito syrichta, assembly GCF_000164805.1. Lineage (NCBI taxonomy): Eukaryota > Metazoa > Chordata > Mammalia > Primates > Tarsiidae > Carlito > Carlito syrichta. The sequence goes on along the minus strand of NW_006991166.1, from coordinate 1,350 downwards.
AGAGTGATTCAGGATGACATGATAATACAGGTTGCTATTCTATGACTGAAATCTGATCACCTGTGTTTTTACAGCATTCCTTTTTTTAAAAGTCTTTTAAAAATAAAAAAAAAGCTCTCCTTTATGTTAGAATTGCTTTTCTCTATATTAAGCAGCAGAAGGGGGTATTTAACTCTTTGAAAGCCCATTCCTGTTTAATAGTATACCAAGAGAGAATCCCGAAACTGAAAAATGCAGCAGCCTTTGTAATGACAGTAAGTGAGAAATAGGTTAACCACAGGCTAGTTTCAAGGCAGGAAAACACATCTAAAGAAAATTACTATAATAAACAACTTCCTCCACTCTTTGGCAAAAGGAGATGATGGGGTGGCAGGGGACCAGGTGGACAGGCACGTTGATCAATGAGATGACAGTGTGACAGTGTGAGCACCATTGATGAAGTATTCCCTTCTCATTCAACTCCTTCCCTGTGACCCTGCCAGCTGAACTCTCCCCAAAGTAAAGGGGCTGAAATGAGTAAAGATGTGCCTCAAGATAAAACTAGTATAAGGGAAAGGAGATTAGCCAAGTAGCATAGACTGAGTGAAGATGCAAAACACAAAAGAGGCAAAGAAGTAATGGGGAATTAATTCAGAACAGATGATATAAAACTCAGACTCGAGAGGACAATTCAGAGGTACTTCTGTGATGGCACATTATTTGTCTAGAGATTGTCACTTGCTATTTGAAGTGGGGCCTCTGGTTAATTCATGGCAAATACTTTTGTGACGGGTTAGTGAACACTATTTCTCTTCACTGAAGTCTAAGGAATGTTGATGAGTTGAATTAGAACTATAGTTGAGGTTCAATGTGTCAGCCCTCACCTTTGAAGCTGCCTAACAGATGCGTTTCCAAGTCCCTTATCATGGCCTTTGTATTGCCGTCTCTTGTCAAATCCAACTCACTCACACATAATAGCAGTGATGATACCTGGTCATGTTCTTCAAGCTTTGAAGCAAATGAGAAGGAAATTTAAAAAACTGGCTGAAATTTAACATCACAAGGGTTTCCAGAAATCATAGGAGCTTACAAAAACATGGTCTACACCACAAAGCTATCTATTCTCTGAGATGTAGGACATATGATGCAATTTGAGTTTTATCAAGAAAGGAACAGTCAATAAAGTGTATCATATTTCAGTTGTTAAAACAATGATTAAATAAAACATTTTTTAAATGCATGGGGAAAATGAATTGAAATTAAGAATCACACATGTTCAAACCAGATATTAGCATGTCCAAGAAATAAAATTTTTAGATTTGATCCCAGTGTCACCAAGTAAATGTTATAGCATGCTGTCAAATTCCAGTG
>NW_006991165.1:0-2355 GCF_000164805.1 Carlito syrichta | reverse complement strand
TTATATCACATACTAAAATAGCTTAAATGTCACAGGAAACATAAGCTATCTTCAACAAATGAATATAAGATTATTTGATGATATAATTTTTTGATTAAGTGATAAGGAGAATTTGTTAAATGACAGTTTAATAAATTCATTCTGTTACAAGTTAGGCAGACTGTCTGAAATATGTTTAAAGACAATGGAGTTCATGTACTGGGAGCTAAAATCAACAATACATCCTTTGAAAAGGACTCCATGTCTTTTATGCACAAGAACAACACAGCTAGGCCATTTATTATATGTGCTACATACAGTTAAAACCTAGTAATTGAATGCATAAACGTTGGGCAAGTTTCTGAGACTGAGCGCTAGGCATATCATTTTTGGCTGCCTATAGCCAAACTAAATTACATTACTCAAACAGAAATTCACAGAACAAGATATAGCTAATTGGTCTAATCCACACAAATCAGAATGAAGTTAAATGAACTAAGTGAATTACAGCTGTTCAGGCCCACTAGGGTACTTCTAGATTACATTTCCAAATTTGAAACCTTGGTAGTCTGAATTTTTTATGGGGGAAATCTAAGACTTCTTAAAGCAATCCTGTTTATATGCCAAAGCATGTATTTAGTTTTTCCACACAGCAAGAAATTTCTAGATGCTCTGGATTTCCATTTTATCATATGGCAGAAACTCTTCCAGCTGTCATATCAGGGCAAAAGAAACATGATGAGGGATGAGAGGACCTATATTGTGGTTATGGCAGAATGCAGGTGGGAGCAATATATGGTTTCCTCTCTTTCAGTCTCTCTTCTTTCTCTTTCTCTCTCTCTCTCATTAGAATAATGTGCCAAAGTTCTGGAGAAGAACGAATTTCCCCCAATAGCAGAAGAGGATAATATGAGGCAGTTCAGGGAAGAGGATGGTAATAAGCAGAGGAAGGTACAGAGAAAACAAATGGTAGTGGTTACATGATTGTCACACAAGAAAGAAAACCCTTGGTGCATATATGATAGAATTTCCCAACTCTATTCAGAAAACATCAAACTTTTAACAAATTCATCAACAGATATGGTCTTGGCCAGATCCCTATAAATATCATAGAAGTTTTTAATTCATTAAAAAATCATTCATTCATTTATTCATTTTTTTTGTATCCTTTATGTTATCTTCTCCATATTGGAAGGAGTAGGCAGACGAAGACTTAAACATAAGACTGTAAAGCTACTAGAAGAAAAAAATAAAGAGGAAATACTGCTCACATTGGTGACAACAATTATTTTTTTAGATTTGACTCCAAAAGTGCAGGCAACAAAAGAAAAAATAGACAACTGGGATTATATCAAATTATAATGATTTTTACAGTAAATGAAACAATTAACAGAGTGAAGAGAACCTATGGTTCAGGAGAAAATATTTGGAAACTTTATATCTAATAAGGGATTAATATCCAAAATATATAAAAATTTGCTAATTATTACATAGACAAATTAAATTATGGTGAAATATCACCCACACCTATAAGAATGACTAATTTAGAAAATTTTAAAAATACAAAAGGTAAGTGTTCACAAGGAAGTAGAGAAAAATAAAACTTGAATGTTTTTGTTGGAAATGTAAATTAATGCAGCCACTATATAAAAAATATGGCAGATTTCCTCCCCTCACAAAAACCCTAAAAATAGAATTACTACAGGATCCAGTAAGCACAGTTCTGAGTATATACTTGAATACACAGAAAAGATTTTAAAAGATTTTAAGTCAGCATGTCAAAGAATTGTCTATACTTCCAAGTCCATTGAAGCACTATTCATAATAGCCAATGTATTGAATCAACCTAAATGTCTATCAAAGGATGAACAGATAAAGAAAATGTTGCATATATAGGTAGTCTTCCATATCTGTGAGTTCTGCAGATTCAGTCAAATGCAGATCAAAAATATTTGAAAATAAATGGATAAATTTAAAACAACAGTACAACACTAAAATTAATATACATAAAAATACAATATAACAGCTATTTAGATCACATTTGCATTGTATTGGTATAAGAAATCTAGAAGCAATTTAAAGTATACAGATGAATATGCACAGGTTATATGCAAATACTACACCATTTTATATATTGGACTTGAACATTCTAAAATTTTGGTATGGGGATTCAAACCAGTTCTTGTGAATGCCAAGGAATGACTATATCACAGCAGAATGCTATTCAGCTTTAAAAAAGAAATAAAACTTTCTGTTATTTGTGACAAAATGAATGGAATTAGAGAACGCATTCTAAGTTAAAACAGCCAAACACAGAAAGACAAATACTCTATGTTCTCACTTATAAGTGGAATCCATAGCAGTGGAACTCACAGA
>NW_006991164.1:0-2270 GCF_000164805.1 Carlito syrichta | reverse complement strand
CCACCACTTGCCCGCCTCCCCGTCCTCCGGCTGTCAAGAAGCACGGGCAGCTGCTCCCCAGTGAGCAGGGGGGTCTCAGAACCAAGGAAGTATCAGCCATGGCTTGATGGAGCAAACCTCATCGTCAGGGAGATTCTCAGGGACAATACGCACCAGGGGATGACGGGGGGAAAGCCAGCTGTTAGCCATGTGACAGTGTAACACACACGCGCACATGTGGGGGAAGATGAGAGCCTGTGGCCAGTGGAATCACCTGGCAGGCTATGAAAGGGTCAAAGGTGAAGAGTTGCTGATGAAGGACAAAAGGAAGTGTATACAGACAGTGCACAGAGCGTGCAGACTATGCATACAGGCAGTGCATACAGCAGATTGTGCATACAGACTGTGCACATAGACTGCACACAGTGCATGAAGCATGCAGACTGTGCATACAGACAGCGGATACAGACAGTGCACAGAGCATACGGACTATGTATACAGAGAGCTCAACAAACAATGCATACAGATAGTGCATACAGCATATAGACTGTGCATATAGAAAGTGCATATGGACTGTGTATATACAGAGCACATACAGACTGTGTATATAGACAGTGCATAATACAGACAGCACATATATACAGACAGCACATACAGACAGTGCATACATTCCGTGCATTCAGCATATAGACAGTGCATACAGAGAGTGCATACAGGCAGCACATACAGACTATGCATATAGACTGCACATATGGACAGCACATACAGCATACAGATAGTACCTATAGAGTGTGAATACAGACAGTGCATATAGATGGTATACACAGACAGTGCATAGAACATAGAGACAAAGTATAGAGATGGTACATACAGATGGTGCATCCAGACAGCACATACAGAAACAGACAATGATACAGACAGTGCATGCAGTCAATGCATATAGATGGTGCAAACAGGCAGTGCATACAGACAGTACATACAGCAGACAGCATACAAACAGCACATATAGACAGATACAGACAGTGCATACACATAGTACAGACAGACAGCACATATACCACACAGACTGTGCATACTGGCGGTGCATACACACAGAACAGACAGTGCAAACACCACACAGATTGCGCTACAGATGATGCATACACACAGCACATACAGACAGTGCATATGGCATACACAGTATGCATGCAGACAGTGCATACACATGGCCAGTAACAGAGTAAGGGGGACAGGAGTATGCCAGAATTGACTCCGCAAAAGTAGCATGAAACAAACAAATACAAAGTCATGAGAAAGAGAGGCAAGAAAGATCACACTCAAAATAGAAATGCAGGGGCAGACCAACCACAACTGTATCTCACACGAAACAAGACGAAGAGACAGCAGGATTGAGAAATTACAATGAAAGAAGGTAGATCTCAGAGGAAAATACAGAAAATATGGGAGCTTTGGCATGGTCAGTAATAAACATGATCCATACAACCAAATACTTCTGGAACCAGTTTTCCTTGACCAGTGAGTAGTTCTTAACTCGGGGGTGATTTGTCCCCCAGGCCAAGTCTGGAGAGAGTTTTGGGTGTCAAGACTTAGAGATGGCCTACTGGCATCTAACAGGCAGAAGCCAGGGACTCTACTGAATACCCTAGAATGCACAGGACAACCCCACAGGGAAGACGTATCTGGCCTCAGATGTCAACAGGGCAAAGGTGAGGAACCAGCTCTGAACATGGGCCACTCTAACCTGCAGCAGACACCAGAGTGAAAAGCTGGTGGCCTCCGGTCTAGAAAAATGACAGGGCCAGGCACCCAAAGGGTAGACTCTAGGAGAGAGAATCAAACTGCACCACCTCCTTGCGAGTCTTATGGAGGTCCCATTAGGTCAGAGCGGTGACCCTGTCCTCAAGCTGCCAGGACACAAGGCACACCCTCTTTTCTGTTGTGAATCATCAAAGCCACACGCTAGTAAAGCAGGTCTCCTATCTGCAAAGGACGAGGCAACTGCAATCAAAAGCTCCGAAAAACACAGAAGACTGGAATCATCAAAGCCCTGAAATGAGTCAGTGACTTCACAAGTAAACATCGAAGGGAACGCTGTTAATAGCTAAAGTCCTGAGCTTGTCAGAAAGGAGGTGTTGCATGTGGCTTCCCATTTACTTCCCCAAACCCAATTTAGAAAGAAATTACAGCCATCTCTTAGTGATTGGAACTAAGAGGAACAACAAAACGCCTAACCGATACAACCCAAAAAACACAATTCCAAAATGTAAACAACTTAAACAATATCAGCTCCT
>NW_006991163.1:0-750 GCF_000164805.1 Carlito syrichta | reverse complement strand
TTAGACCAGATTTCCTCATTTAAGTTTTGATTATTCATTGTGAGGCAACCCTGTGCACTTTATAATGTTTACAGCATCCCTGTTTCTTCCCAGTTGATGGCAGTGACAATTTGCACCCTTTGCCACCTCCAAATTGTAACAACCCAAAATGTCTTCAGACATTGCCAAATGCAACTGAGTAGGGTGGGCTGAAATTATGAGCCCCAGCCCCAGCTGAGAACCACCAGCTTGGACCATAATCCATGCCTTGATGTTGGATTTGTTGCTACCTTGCACAAAATGTGGGATCTCTTGATTAAAACATTAACAGATTATGAGGGAAAGTTGTAGGATAGACAGTTAACATAGTCTGCCACAGAACTCCTTATATGTCTTCATAAAGGTCTCAGAGAAGATTCACATTTTTTAAAAAAAGGTCTCAGAGAACAAAACAATGATACTCAACTTCTCCTGTTGGATCAACTATTGCTTTTTGTCCAAAAGTTTTTAAGATAGCTCTTTATACCTAAGACAAGAATATAAATAGTTAAGAAATAAGATCAAGGCTATTGCATCCAGAGTTTGGACATGTAGAATGAAGTAACAAAGGAGAGGCCATGACATGAGTAAATTTATTTTCACCTCAGATTTTAGTGGCTTTACTCTAGAAAGAATGGAATAGAAAAATGAAAGTAGGGGGCAGAGATTGCCCAGTAGGGTGGTGTGGTAACAGGACAGTGCAGTGGCTTCTACATCACAAGGGGGTGTCCC
>NW_006991162.1:0-4399 GCF_000164805.1 Carlito syrichta | reverse complement strand
TTATTACATAATCAATTTTCTTGATTGTTATTGGCTATTTAAGGTCTCGATTTCTTCTTGTTTCAACCTAGGCAGGTTGTGTGATGTCAGGAAGTCCTCCATTTCCTTAAGGTTTTCAAGTTTGTTACCCTACATTTGTACATAGTAGTCTCTAATGATCTTTTATATTTCTTTTTTGTTTGTTTGTTTGTTTGTTTTTGAGTGGGAGTCTCCATTGCCCAGACTGGAGTGCAGTGGCAGCTCCTGGCCACCGCAGCCTCGACCTGCTGGGTTCTGGCGATCTTTCCACCTCAGCCTTCCAAGTAGCTAGAACTACAGGTGCATGCTACCACACGCATCTAATTTTTTATTTTATGTAGAGATGAGGTCTCACCAAGTTGCCCTGGTGGGTCACGAACCCACAGGCTCAGGCAATCCACTCACCTCAGCCTCCCAAAGTGCTGGGATTACAGGTTGAGCCACCGAGCCCGGCTGATCTTTTGTATTTCATCAGGGTCAGATGTGATTTCATCTTTTGTGTTTCTGATTGTGTTTATTTGGGTTTTTTCTCTCTTTTTCTTGGTCAGTCTATCTAGGGGACCATTGATCTTCTTTATACTTTCAAAGAACCAGCTTTTATTTCATTGATTTTTTTGTATTATCTTTTTGTCTTCTATGTCCCGGATTTGGGCCTTTATTTTGGTGATCTGGATTCTTCTGCTGAAGTTAGGATTTTGCTCATCTTGCTTTTCCAGCTTCCTTAGTTGACTTGTTAGGCTGTTAATTTGTGATCCTTCCATTTGCTTCATGTGCATCTATAGAGATATGAATTCCCCTCTTACTACAACTTTCATGGCATTCCAGAGATTTTGGTAAGATGTTTCTTCACTTTCACTTGTTTCCAGGTATCTTTTAATCACTGTTTTGATTTCATCATTGACCCAAGAGTCGTCTACCATCATACTGTTTAGTGTCTATGTCTTTGTGGATTTGGGGGGAACCTTGTGGGTGTTGATGTTTATTTTTATTCCACTGTGGTCCGAGAAGGTGCATGGTAAAATTTTGATCTTTTAAAATTTGCTTATGCTTGATTTATGACCAAGTATGTGGTCGATCTTAGAATGAATTCCATGCAGTGAGGAGTAGAATGTATATTCTGTGGTCTTTGGATGGAGTGTTCTGTAGGTAGCAATTAAGTCAATTTGGTCAAGAGTCACATTGAGGTTTCGGATCTCATTGCTGATTTTTATCCTGATGATCTGTCTAAGATTGTTAGTGGGATATTGAAGTCCCCAGCTATGATGGTGTTGGAGTCAATATCTTTTTTTAGTTTACCTAGAAGCAGCTTTATGACAGTTGGTGATCCTATGTTGGGTGCATATGTGTTTAAGATGGATATTTGAATATTTCTTGATGAATTAAACCTTTTATCATTATGTAGTGACCTTCTGTATCTTTTTTAATTTTTGATAGCTTAAAGTGTATTTTTTCTGAGATTAAGATCACAACTCCTCCTTTCTTTTGTGCTCCGTTCACCTGAAAATTTGTAATTGATATCCTAAATAGACCAATAACAACCCAGGAAATTGACTCCATCGTATGAAAACTAAAAACAAACAAGCAAGTTTAAAAAAATGCGGACCACACAGCTTTCCAGTGGAATTCTACAAAACATACAAGGAGGAGCTGATACCAATCATATTGAAAGTATTCCAAGCAATCAAGAAATATAGAATTCTCCCCAAATCATTTGATGAAGCTAACATCACATTGATGCCAAAACTGGGTAAAGATCGAACAAATAAAGAAAACTACAGGTCAATATCCCTGATGAACATAGTTGCAAAAATTCTCAACAAGATTCTAGCAAATTGCATCCAACAACATATCTCAAAAATCATCCACCATGACAAAGTAGGCTTCATCCCTGGGATGCATTCATTGATGATCCTTGCCTGAGTCAGTTGCAGTGGTGGTTGCAATATATTTTTAATTTTAAGATTCTATCTGCATTTATAAGTTGACCATTATGTGTAACCTCACCTCCCACCTACCCTCCTTTCTTTTCTTGACTGTCACTATGGATGCATACTTTTTAAAAAATGTTATGGTTAATTACCATAGTTTACTTTTTCTGATCCTCTAGCTGACACAAAACTGGACAGTTTTAAAGGTAAGTGCCCTCCTGTGACCCTCTAATCCATCCCAATCATTTTGAGCTCTTCTCTGATTTGTGACAAGAAGATACTCCAGACTCTTCTTGTACTTTCCTTATCTTCCACCCCAAATTGCCAGACCTGAAATTGGCAATTTTTCCAGAGAGGACTGGTTAATTTTAGTGAGAAAATATATTTAGACAATAAGGTTTTTGACTTTTTCTGCCACTATAGGTTGTATTTTGAAAATTGCATTCTTGGTTGCTTTTTGCTGGTATGCAGGAAAAAATTATTTATATATAATGATATTATATATGGTAAATTCACTAACCTTTTTATTCATTCTAATTATTTGTCAGTAGAGTTTCTGGGTTTTCCCGGTATACAACCATAACATCTGAAAATAATGACAGTTGTATATCTTTCTTTCCAATATTTATCCTTATTTTATTATTCTTCTTTTTTTATTGCATTAGTTGCAATGTTTAATGGAAATTGTGATGATGGACATATTTATATTGTTCCTGACTTTAAAAGAGTGCTTCCGCATTTAAAATAATGTTTGCTATGTAATTCTGATAGATACTGTTTTCTTGTTAAATTCTCTCTTTTATTCTCAGTTATATAAGATATCTTTGTCACTAGTTTTAATAAAAAATTTAACTGCATTTGTTAAAACTATATTTTATTTTAAAAATCTGTTAATATAAAGAAACATACAAATTCATTTCTTTTTTTATAATCAATATTTTTAATTATGATGTTGTGGGGTACAGTTAAGGGTTAGGCATACAAATATGTTTCATTCAGGCACCCTATTGATAAGAGGCGCTTTCCCATCCCCAAACAGATATTTACTACTGTTAATACAGTCTCCCTCTCCCCCCCCATAGTTTCCCACTACTGTCAGTCATTTTCATATAGTATTAGGTTGGATGTTCAAGGTCCATTATATGAGTGAGAACATGTGATACTCAGACCTTTGTTTTTGTGAGAGGTCACTCAGTATTATAGACTCTAGTTCCATGCAAGTTGCTGTGAAATTCATGATTTTGCTTTTTTTTATGGCTGCATAGTATCCCATCATGTATATGTACGACATTTTTTTTAATCCAGTCCTCTTTTGATGGGCAGCATGGTTATTTCCAGGTTCTTGCTATTGTGAACAATGCTGCAATAAACAGACGTGTGCAGGTATCTTTTTTATACACTGATTTGAGTTCCTCCGGATATTTTCCCAGTAGGGGGATTGCAGGGACAAATGGGAGGTTGATATTGAAAGCTTTTACGAATTGCCACACTGCTTTCCACAGAGGTTACACTAGTTTACACTCCCAACAACAGCGTAGAAATGTTCCCTTTTTTCCACACCCTCTCCAGCAGCTGTTATTTTTTGAGTTGTTGATAATTGCCATTCTGACTGGAGTTAGGTGGTATCTCAGTGTGGTTTTGATTTGCATCTCCCTGATGATTAGTGAGGTTGAACATTTCTTCATATATCTGTTGGCTGTTCGGATGTCTTCCTTTGTGAAGTGTCTGTTCATATCTTTTGCCCATTTTATAATGGGGTTGTTTGTTTTTTTTCTTTTCAGCAAGTTTGAGTTCCTTGTAGATCAAAGATGTTAAGCCTTTGTCTGACCTGGTGTTGGCAAATATTTTTCCCAGTCTGTAGGCTGTCTCCCTGCTCTTTTGATGGTTTTTTTGGCTTTGCAGAAGTTTGTGAGTTTAATAAGGTCCCACTTTTCTATCCTCTCTCTTATGAACTATGGGTTTTGGGGTTTGTTCAGGAATTGGAGGCCAGTTCCAATTTCCAGGAGGGTATGTCCTTCATTTTCTAAGGTTCTTATGGTTTGAGGTTTTACATTTAGGTCTCTGATCTATTTGGAGTTAACCTTTGTGCATGGGGATAAATAGGGGTCCTGTTTCAATATTCTGCATGTGGTCAGCCAGTTTTCCCAGCACCATTTACTGAATAGGTTCTCCTCTCCTCAGTGGTAGGTGGTGGAGGCCTTGTCGAAGATGAGTTGGTTGAGAAATTGAGGTTTTGCTTCTGGAATCTCAATTCTATTCCATTGATCTATATGCCTGTCCTTATACCAATACCAAGCTGTTTTGATGATTGTAGCTTTATAGTAGAGTTTGAAGTCTGGTAATGTGATACCGCCTGCTCTTTTTTTTTTTTTTACTAAGAATTGTGTTGGCTATTCTTGGGCGTTTGTATTTCCATATGAATTCCTGTGTTGTTTTTCTAGGTCTGAGAAGAG
>NW_006991161.1:0-778 GCF_000164805.1 Carlito syrichta | reverse complement strand
TAAGGAATATGAAGCAATTTACACCCTACCTGTACAGCTGCTCTGCTGCACCTGGGTAAGTTGGGTTTCCAAAGCACTAATTAGTTCTTCTTCTCCTCAAGTGTATGTTTTATCCTGTCTGCTTCTATAGTCTCCTCTGTAAAACTCCTTTTTTAGCTTTAAGAATATAGTTTATTTAAAAGTAAATTAGAGAGAGAAGGGAGAGAGAAAGATTTCCCTCCCCAACTTGGGGTAGGGGGGCCAAAACCAGAAAGCATGGCAACAGTCATAGCTTGAAGACCACATGGCCACACAAGAGTCTAACAAGGCAATGGTCTCTAACCCTTCTCAGGCTAAAAATGCAGGAGATAAAATTATTAAACATAATGACAATTGATAGGAATTTGAAATGTGATCTAATTTTCCCTTTCCAATCACTTAATTATAGTTTTATTAAACTGATGGGAACATGAAAAACCAGGTGACCTAGCAATGAAGAAATCTTAGAGTCTTCTGGTTTCAGTATGGCCAAGTAGTTCCTACTCATCTTAACCCTTCTCAGATTATGGCCAGCTGAAAATACTGAAGAACAATCAAAAGCAGAAAGACACTTCAGGGGAATTGATACTTGGAAGAAATTGTACCGCTTCAGATTTTCACAGATTTTAGTCTAGAAGAAGCAGGACTGTGCCTTAACAGAAAACCCATAGTCTTCCTCCCTTGAAGAATTGAGGACAGAATTTTAGAAACTATAGATGTTGAGTGAGGAGCAAAACATCACAAAACAGGCAGTGAGGGG
>NW_006991160.1:0-561 GCF_000164805.1 Carlito syrichta | reverse complement strand
TATATACCTATGACCTTTGTATATTGATATATACACCTAAAAAAGAATCCCAGCTATAGACTTTTTAAAGGATATAAACATTAAGTACTAGTGAAACAACTAAAACTATTTTAACCAAAACTAAAATATAATGCATATAAAACATGAATATATTGTTAGCTAGACTTCAGCCTTAATAGTGGAATACTTTAAATCAATTGCATTTAAACTGAATTTTTGTAAAGTGAGTTTTAAATTAAGTAATATTTCAAATATTAAAGGAAATTGTTATTTTAATAACTAGGATTATTTACTAAGAACTGAACTCTCTAAGTAGAGGTGTAAAATATTGGCTTAAGGCAAGGCATACATGTGTTATTATTAAAGCAGAGATGATATGTAATATTGTGATCAATTTGTTTTTTCTTTTCATATCCCAGCTATACCCGATAATTCTGGAACCTTAGGTTGGAGAAAATGGATAATGGGATTCTTCCTCAATTTTACCTGTGTTGTATGAGATGGCCATTTGTACACAAACTGAAAGTTGATAGAGAAGCCCAAGAAAAGAAGATATAAACC
>NW_006991159.1:0-779 GCF_000164805.1 Carlito syrichta | reverse complement strand
AAAGAGAAGGGACAAAAATTGAGGCACCCATCACAGAGGAATCCAGTAAATGGGGCACACATTAGAAGGATCGCTGATCACTGAGACACCCATCAGAGAGGCGATCAAGTTCTAGAACAACCATTACAAAGGAGGGAATGTTTGGGGGCACCCATTTAGGAGAAGGACCAGTCACTGGGAAACCACTCATAAAGGTAGGCTAGTTATCAGGGTGTCCATTGAGATGGAAGACCAATCTCTGGTACTTCCATTGCATAGGAGGACCAGGAACTGGCACAGCCCTTGTGTAGGAGGGCAGCCACTGGTGCACCCATCACAGGAGAAGGCATATCACTGAGGAATCCCATAAAGAAGAGAGTCAGTCACTGGTACACACATCACAAAGGGAGCCAGTCACTGGAGCACCATTAAGCGAGGAGAACCAAATCCCTGGAGCATTCATCAAAAAGAATGCCAGTCAGTGGGACACACATGACAGTGGAGGGTAGTCACTGAGTACCAACACAGAGAAGGTCGTCACTGAGGTTACCATCGTGGATGAAGGCCAGAGAATAAATCACAAAAGAGGGCCAGTCAATAATGCATCCAACTCAGTCACTGGTACACATATCATAGATTAATGTCAGTCCCTGGGGCACCAATCACTAAGCAGGCCACTCACTGGAGTTCCCATTAAAGAGGAGAGCCAGTTACTAGGACACCATTATGAAGAATTACTTGTTGTTGGACACTCATCAAAGAAGAGGAAAAGTAGTGGGGCACAAATCACAGAGAAGTAT
>NW_006991158.1:0-833 GCF_000164805.1 Carlito syrichta | reverse complement strand
CCTTTGGATTTTCATATACATTTTACAAATGGTTTATCAATTTTCACAAAAAAGATGAGGTTTTGATTAGGATTGCATTGAATTTATTGATCAATTGGGAAAGAATTGGGATACCTTAAGATTGTTGTCTTTGAATTCTGAGTTCACGGTATAACTTGTCACTTTCATAAGTGCATCTTCTCTCAGCATTTATCTGTAGCTTTCAGTGCAGAGCTCATGTGTGTCTTCTATTAGATTTATTCTACATAATTGATATTTTTGGTGCTTTAAAAATTTTACTAAATGTTTGTTTCCTTTGAAAAGTAAGTGCTTTCCTTGTTAAAATTCTCAACTTTTCTCCTGTTTGACTGTTATTTCTTCCATTCTCTTGAACATATTAATTATAGTTATTTTAAACTCCCTGTCGTTTAATGTCAATGTCTGTTGTACTTATATATCTCTGTTTTCAGTTTGTAATGACCTCAGGAAAATATCTGGAATGAATGGAACTCATGTCATAGGCTCTTTTTTGAGTCTTACTTGTGCTTGTTGTCTCCAATGCCTTCAGACATTGCTTTATGTATTTTGTGCAACTTTTGTCGTTGTTTTTAAAGAAAGGGCTAGTACAATGCAAGCCATTTCACAACTCTGGAATCTTAAATCTTGTTATTGCCCAGTCTTAAAAGTATTTTCTCTGTTGAACTGTTATTTTCAACTAGTCAGCAAGTCTTCTGAACTCAATAACCTCATTTTCAGGGTTTCTTTGGGGAATTAAAAGGAAAATGGCTGTTTCATATTTGGGCTAGCTTAGGGTGAACAGAAGAGATAAGTCATAGAAGATGAGATATGAAGAG
>NW_006991157.1:0-591 GCF_000164805.1 Carlito syrichta | reverse complement strand
AGGGCAACTGGAACCTGGGATGGCCACGGCAATGCTGGACTGCCTTGTTCACTCTGTGCCTGACAACCGCCCTAGCTCAGGTCCATCTGTTCCACGAGCTCACACACATCTTTGCTGTGGGGCACATGTGTGGAGGGTGGAGACATCTGTTCTGGGGCGCTTGGCCAAAGGTGCTAGACGGAAGTGACTGGTGGCCCCCTTTGAACCCACCCACGAAGGACAGGCTGGAAAGTGCCTTTTCCTCTCTCATTCTTGAGGGTGACATCTCACGCTGGGTGGCAGGAGTGGCTGGGGTGTTGGTGATGGTGATTATTATTATTTGGAGTCTTAATCCTGTACTGTCACCCAGGTCAGAGGGCAGTGGCATGCTGAAGGCCACCACAGGCTCCACCTGCTGGACTCAGGTGATCCTCTCGCCTCGGCCCCTCAAGTGGCTAGAATCACAGGTCTCCACTACCACGTATGGGTAATCTTTGGATTTATTTCTGATGGCTGAGATGAGGTATCCCCCCATGTCCCGGACTGGTATCAAACCCACAGTCTCAGGCCGTCCACTCATCTGGGCCTCAGAAGGGCCAGGAGTCCCTGAGC
>NW_006991156.1:0-621 GCF_000164805.1 Carlito syrichta | reverse complement strand
TCAGCTACCTGGGCTTAACCCCAAAGCAAACTTGCACATGGCCCTGCAGAGGTTTCCTGCAGCATCCTATAGAGTCTAATGCCTAGGCTGGGCAGCCATGCCATGCCTCTCTCTATCTTCCCAGGGCCGATACCATGCCTGAGCACAGTCCCAGCCCCATGTGCTGAGTGGACCTTTCTTGGGGCCAGGGATTCTCTGCTCTATAGTGTGGTATCAGTAGCTCTCCCCACAACTGTGTGCTATCAAGAATAGAGGGGAGCCCTAGTCTTCTCAATATGCCAAAAAAAACTCCAAGACCAAAATTTCCAACCCACTTTGGACAGACCACCGAGGCGTGATGAATGTGAGGGTTCTGCTGTGCATGAACCAAGAACATATTGAGGGAAGCAGAGCCATAAGGGAAGCAAATAATTGACAAAGACAAAAGTGCAGTCTTTTTGCAGCCCTGAGAAAGCCAAGCTGGGAAACAGTTCCCAATGAGTTGCCTAGAGCAGGAGCACTGCCCAAATTCATCTGTTCAAACTCTACATTCTAGATTAATCCTAAGCAAAAGAATGAGGCCTGATGCCATTGGGGTTTGGGAGGAATTTTTAGGCATGGCTCCTTAGAGTTGCACAAAAG
>NW_006991155.1:0-464 GCF_000164805.1 Carlito syrichta | reverse complement strand
ACAAAAGATAGAGAGAGAGGAATGAAAGAAAGAAAGCAAGAAAGAAAGAAAGAAAGAAAGAAAGAAAGAAAGGAAGGAAGGAAGGAAGGGAGGAAGGAAGGAAAGAAGGAAGGAAGGAAGGAAAGAAGGAAGAAAGAAAAAAAGAAAGAAAGAAATTTATTCTCCTGCAAACATTCTGCTCTCAGTCCTTCCCACCCACCACCCCCACATGTGAGGGTCCCCAAAGCTCAGCACCTTCCAGCCCCAACCCCCCCAATGGCTGTCCCTGCTTTAGTGCAGGAGTTCCCGAGCCCCCCTGGCCGGGTTCCGGCCAGCTCTCCTCTCCGAGTAGAGAAATGTGCCCAAGGCAGACCGACCCACTGAATTGGCAATGAGGACCTTCTGCCAAGTAAGTCCAAGGACAAATCCCTCATTCGTTGACATTTCTTCACCGCCAATTCAATTTTTCCTGAGTGTAAAGTCAG
>NW_006991154.1:0-326 GCF_000164805.1 Carlito syrichta | reverse complement strand
TGACAGAGTGAGACTCCAACTCAAAAAAAAAAAAAGAAAGAAAAAGAAAATTAAATCTGCATGAGGAAACTTTTACTCGAAACTATGGTGAGGTATGATCACGCCACTGCTCTCCAGCCCAGGTGCCAAAGTGAAACCCCAACTCAAAAAAAACCATACTGGCAACATAGTTAGACTTCAACTCTACATAAAATAAAAACAGCCGAGTGTGGTGACATGTTGAAGAGGAAGGATTGCTTGAGACCAGGATATGGAAACCAGACTGGGAAACACAGAGAGACCTTGTCTCTACAAAAGAATAAAAAATAAATTAGCCTGGTGTGGTG
>NW_006991153.1:0-5082 GCF_000164805.1 Carlito syrichta | reverse complement strand
GAGGTCCGGTCACTTAGGTATACATCACAGAGGAGGACCAGAAACCGGGGTGCCAATTTGGAAGAGGGTCAGTCAATCACCAATCACAGAGGGATGCCAGTCACTGGGGCACCCCTTACAGAACAGGGTTACTCACTGAGGCACCAATTTCAAAGGAGGGCTTATCACTAAGCCATCTATCTCAGAAGAGATTCAGTCACTGGTGCACGCATCATAGAAGAGAGTCAGTACTGAGGCATCCATCATGGAGGAGAGTCAGTCAATGGGGTGGCCATTATGGAGGAGATTTAGATACTAGGCCACCCATTAAGAAGGTGCACCTGTCAATGGGAGCACCATATACATAGAGCGTCCATTTTCTGTAGCACTCATTATAGAAGAGACTCAGACACTAAAAAGCACACTTCAGAGTAGATCTAGTCACTAAGACACAGATCATAGAGGAAGCCAAATCCTGGATTTCTAAATATGGAAGAGGATCAGTCACTGGGTAGCCATCTCAGAGGAAGGCCAATCACTGGGCCATCTATAACAATAGGACTGGTCATTGTAGCACACATTGTATAGGAGGCCATGTCACTAGGACCCAAATCACAGGGGTAAGCCATTCACTTGGAGACTCATCAAAGAGTAGAACTGGTAACTGAGGCACCCAAAATTTAGCAAGACAAGTCACTGAGCAACATAACACTGAGAAGAATTAACTAGTGAGGCACCTGTGAAAGAGAAGGGACAAAAATTGAGGCACCCATCACAGAGGAATCCAGTAAATGGGGCACACATTAGAAGGATCGCTGATCACTGAGACACCCATCAGAGAGGCGATCAAGTTCTAGAACAACCATTACAAAGGAGGGAATGTTTGGGGGCACCCATTTAGGAGAAGGACCAGTCACTGGGAAACCACTCATAAAGGTAGGCTAGTTATCAGGGTGTCCATTGAGATGGAAGACCAATCTCTGGTACTTCCATTGCATAGGAGGACCAGGAACTGGCACACCCCTTGTGTAGGTGGGCAGCCACTAGTGCACCCATCACAGGAGAAGGCATATCACTGAGGAATCCCACAAAGAAGAGAGTCAGTCACTGGTACACACATCACAGAGGGAGCCAGTCACTGGAGTACCCTTAACCGAGGAGAACCAAATCCCTGGAGCATTCATCAAAAAGGATGCCAGTCAGTGGGACACACATGACAGTGGAAGGTAGTCACTGAGTACCAACACAGAGGAGGTCGTCACTGAGGTTACCATCGTGGATGAAGGCCAGAGAATAAATCACAAAAGAGGGCCAGTCAATAGTGCATCCAACTCAGTCACTGGCACACATATCATAGATTAATGTCAGTCCCTGGGGCACCAATCACTAAGCAGGTCACTCACTGGAGCTCCCATTAAAGAGGAGAGCCAGTTACTAGGACACCATTATGAAGAATTACTTGTTGTTGGACACTCATCAGAGAAGAGGAACAGTAGTGGGGCACAAATCACAGAGAAGTATCTGTCACAGGGAAACACATCACAGAGGGGTTCCAGTTATTGGAGTACCAGTTATAGAGGAGGATCTGTCTTTTGGGCACCATTTTAGAAAAAGGCTACTCACTGCATCACTCATCACAGAGAATGACCAGTTATTAGGGCAACCATCACAGAGGACAACCAGTCACTGGGCATCAATCACAGAACACAGTCAGTCACTGGTTATCCCATTACAGAGGAGACCCAGTCACTGATGCATCCATCACAGAGGTACAATCATTGGGGCACACATTGTAGAGGAGGGTCAATCAATGGGGCACCCTTCACAGAAGAGTGTCAGTCATTGAAGCACCAATTATAGAAGAAACCACTAACTGGAGTACCCATTGAAGAAAAAAGTCTTATCACTGTATCACTCATTATAGAGGAGAGCCTGTTACTGGCACAACCATCATAGAGGACAACCAGTCACTGAGACATCTATCACAGGTGAGACACAGTCATTGTAAAACTAATCAGAGAGGAGGTCTAGTCATTGAGCCATGCATAAGAGAGGAGGTCCAGTCACTGGGGAACCCATAAATGAGAGGGTCACACAATAGAGTACCAACCACAGAGGAGGGACTGTCACTGAGGCACCCATCTCATAAGACAGCAAGTCAATATGGCACAGATCTCAACTGATATCAATTCACTTAGACACCCATCACATAAAAGGCACAATCACTATATGAGACACCCATCATATAAGAGGCAACCATCATAGAGAAGACCCAATTACTTGACAAAGTATCACAGAAGAGAGCCAACCACTAAAACACCCATCACATAGAAGAGCCATTAAGAGGCAGGGTAAATCACTTGCACAACAAGAAGTATGGAGTAGGTCCTGTTTATGAAACACTGATGACAGAGGAGACTTCTCAATGTGGCATTTTATTTTGATCAGGACCAGTCACTGAGGTACCAATCACAGAGGATGCACAGTCAGCAGAGCACCCAATATGGAGGAGGCCCAGTCACTGTGAAAACCATTACAGGGGAGACCCAGTCACTGGAGAACACTTTGAGGAAAAGGTCCAGTCCCATCATAAAGGAAAACCAATTACTGGTGCACACTTCACAGAGGAGAGACTGTCTGTGGGCCACTCACCAGTGAGGAAAGTCAGTCACTGGTACTACCATCATAGAGGAAAATAAAATTTAAAAAATCTGGAGCACCCATAACAAAGGAGAGCCAGTCACTGGGGCACCCATCAGGAAAGAGAGTCAGTCATTGAGGCACACATCATAGAAATGGATAAGTCACTAAGGCAAAAATCACAAAGGAGGGCAATTAACTGGGGCATGCATTAAGAGGGTGTCAGTCGCAGAGGGTTGGAATACAGAAGAGGATCAATAACTTGGGTAGCCATCACAGGGAAGGAAAATTCAGTGTGGTATCCACCACAGAGGAAGATTAGTCCCTTGGGCATTTTTCTGAGGAGATCCAGTAGGTATGGCACCCATTACACTGCAGCACCATCATGAAGGATGCAACTGTCATAGGAGCTATAATTAGAGAGAATGTCATGTCACTAGGGCACTCATTTTTGGAAGACCCAATCACTGTGATACCCATCATACTGGATAGCTAGTCCCTGGAACACCCATCATATATGAGGTGCAGTCACTTGGAACAAGTCAAAAGGAAGGCCAAGTCACAGGGTATACATTATGGAAGATGCTCAGTAATTGGGACATCCATCTCAAAGGAGGGCCAATCAATGGAGTACCCAATGTGAATGAAGCCCTAGAAGTGGGACATACATCACATAGGAGGACTAGCTACGAGGGTAACCATTACATAGGAGGGATAGTCAACTGGCACAAACAACAGAGGAGGCCAAATCACTGGGACAGGCCACGAGGGTAACCATTACATAGGAGGGATAGTCAACTGGCACAAATCAAAGGGGAGACACAAATCACAGAGGATGGCCAGTTACTGGGACACATATATGGAAAAGGCTTAGTCACTGGGTCATTGATTAGAGAAGAGGGCCATTCAATGGGGTGCCCATCACAGAGGAGGGATAATCACTACAGAAAACATTTTGTAGGATTGCCAGTTACTGTTCACCAAACACACTTTTTAACTAGTCACTGGGTCAACAGGTACAGAGGAGGGCTATTCTCTAGGACAATCTACACATATAAAAGGCAATTACAAGGGCACCCGTCACACAAGAAAAGAATATCACTATGACACCCATCACAGATAAGGACTGTCACGTGGGCACCCATCAGACACCAGGACAATTCACTTTTGCACACACCACAGAAGATGACAGATTACAGAGACAAATAATGAAGAAGGGTAACTCTCTGGGACTCCCATTACAGAGGAAAGACTGTCACTGTGACACCCATTACATAGAAGTGCCAGTCACTGGAACATCCATCACAAATAAGGGCTAGTCACTGATGCATCCATTATGGAGGAGCCATAGATATTGGAACACCCAATACAGAGGCACCAAATACAGAGAAATGTCTGTCACTGGGACACCGATGAAGGAAGAGGGCCAGTCACTGGGACACTCATCAAAAAGAAGGACCAAACACAGGGTCACCCACTGCAAGGAGGACCGTTATCTTCGGCATTCATCAAAGAAGAGGTCCAGTAAATAGGGTCTCATTCATCAAAGAAGAGGTCCAGTAAATAGGGTCTCAATCACTGTGGATGGCCAGTGAGTAGGGCACACATTACAGAAAAAGGATAGTAGTCACTGACACACCCATATTAAACGAGAGCCATTCACTGAGAAACTTGTCAAAGAGATGGGCTGGTGACTGCGGCACCCGTTGTGGAGGAGGTCCATTCGCTGGGGCATCAATCACAGAGTAACCCCCGTCAAGCACATTAGGTAGTAGGCTCAGTCAGTAGGACACCCATCACAAATGATGTGCAGTCAATAGACCCATTATGGAGAAGTATCAGTATATTGGGCACCAAGAGAGGGATGTCAGTCACTGGAAGACAAACTATTGAGAAGTCCCAGTTACTGGAACACCCATAGAGGGAGGTAGTCATTAGGTTTCCCATCATAAATGAAGAACAGTCAGTTAGACATCAATAACAGGGAAAACCCAGTCACTGGAGAACATTATTCAGGAGACTCTGTTACTGGGACATGGATCACAATGGAAGGACAATCACTGGGGCACCCATTATGGAGAAGACCCAGCAAGATAGAAACCCTTCACCGGGAATGGCTTTAACCCGTGGTAACGATTGTGGAGGAGCATCAGTTACTGAGCAGCATTCACAAAGGAGACACAGTCATTAGAGCACAAATAATGGATGAAAGCCAGTCACTGGGACACTCATTAAGGAGGAAGCACAGTCACCAAGCCTACTATCACAGAAGAAAGTCAATCACTGGAACACCTATCATAAAGGAGAGCCAGATATTGAGGCACCCATCAGAGAGTAGGGCTATTCACTAGGGCATCCATTATGCATGGTCAGTCACAGGGACACCTATCACAGTGGAGGTCTAGTTACTGGGACACACATAAAAAAGAAGAACCAGTCACTGGGCACCTATCACAGAGGAGG
>NW_006991152.1:0-603 GCF_000164805.1 Carlito syrichta | reverse complement strand
TGAGATACCACCTAACCCCAATCAGAATGGCAAATATCAACAAGTCAAAAAATAATAGCTGCTGGAGAGGGTGTGGTGAAAAGGGAACATTTCTACACTGTTGGTGGGAGTGTAATCTAGTGCAACCTCTGTGGAAAGCAGTGTGCCGATTCCTAAATCTCTAAATACCAACCTCCCATATGACCCCGCAATCCCCCTACTGGGAATATATCCTGAAGAACACAAATCACTCTATAAAAAAGATACCTGCACACTCATGTTTATCGCAGCATTATTCACAATAGCAAGAACATGGAAACAGCCATGCTGCCCGACAAAAGAGGACTGGATTAAAAGAATGTGGTACATATACACGATGGAATACTATGCAGTCATAAAAAAGAACAAAATCAACCGGGCTCGGTGGCTCAGCCTGTAATCCCACGCCTTTGGGAGGCTGAGATGAGTAGATTGCCTGAGCCCGCGGGTTTGAGACCCGCCTGGGCAGCGAGACCTCATCTCTACAATAAGTCAAAAAATCTGCCGGGCGTGGTAGCGCGCGCCTGTAATTTTGGCTACTCGGATGGCTGAGGCGGGTTGGGAAGGAGCCCAGCGGGTTGAGGC
>NW_006991151.1:0-674 GCF_000164805.1 Carlito syrichta | reverse complement strand
CAGTCTAGCAAGGCTTCATCCTTTGTAGCTAAATTCCAGGGACTCTCTGGGATCTGCCAGCATCAGGAAAGGGGTGGTGTTAAATGTGATATGCTTCAAGCCCTTCCTTCCTGCTTGGTAAGTGTATCATTTCCTCCATTTGACACAGGGAAGGGAGGTTAGCAAACCGCTTCTAATTCCTCAATCATATCATAGCTTCCAACCCAGACCACCAACGTCGGCAGGGGACTGGGCTACTGTCAGACACTTGGAGATATGCACAAGAGCTATATTTTTCTTGGGCTGAATTGAGTTGTCTTCCTGCTCTCCCCCCTTCTAGGAGTTTACATAGATGGAAAGTAAGTTTTCTCTTTTGGCAAAACAGCAAGGCAGTTCACAGAAAGACATGATTGGGCACTGAGTCAGGAGGAATAGGAATCACTGGAAAAGTGGTAGTCTGTTCATTTCTGTTCATTTTTTAATTCTAATTTTCCAGCCCCTCCCTTAAAATAAAAAGCTTTTCTCCCCCCCCCCACTAACTGCTTATTCAGAGTAGGTAAAATTGGTGTTTTTCTCTCTCTCTCTCCCCTCCCCCCGTCTGATTTTCTTTAGCAAACTTCCACTTAATTTTGGCCGCTTGAAGATCCCATTTTATTTTATGAATGCTTATTGAGGAGAGGCAATATATTTGCCCC
>NW_006991150.1:0-690 GCF_000164805.1 Carlito syrichta | reverse complement strand
GCCAGACACCTCCCTCTCCCAGCCTCCCGGCTCAGCATCCATAGTGATTGGGAGTGGCTCCTGGGGGCATTAACTCCTGAATTCTACAGACAGTTCTGCACCCCTATGGGAGGCCTGGGAGGAGGCACAACCCCTGGAGGTAGGCCTTCCTCCAATAGCCCCTCCATCAGCGGCTTCCCCTCCAGTCTACTGTCCCATCCTGTCCTCTAGTCTGCCAACAAGTGCTTCCAGACAGCAGGGTTCACTGCTCTGATGCTTGTTAAAAGACTCAGGAGGGCCAGCCTCGGTTGCTCAGCCTGTAATTCCAGTGCTTTGGGAGGCCGAGATGAGTGGATTGCCTGAGTCTGTGGGTTCAAGACCTGCGTGGGCCACTTGGTGAGACATCATTTTTACAATAAATCAAAAATTAGCCAGGCATGGTAGTATGTGCCTGTAGTTCTGGCTACCTGGAATGCTGAGGCAGAAGGATCACGAGAGCCCAGCAGGTTGAGTCTGTGGTGGCTGGTAGTGTGCCACTGCACTCCAGTCTGATGGAGTAAGACTCCAACTCAAAAAAAAAAAAAAAGAAAAAAAAAGACCCAGGATGCCTTTCTGAAAAAATTCACGAAAAATAAACCCATGGAAAATGAACAGAGAATAGAAGTGCACATTCTGATCCAGAGGTGAGACACAGAGGGCACCTCATTGTGA
>NW_006991149.1:0-655 GCF_000164805.1 Carlito syrichta | reverse complement strand
CAAGGTATTTCATTTTTTTGTGTGTGGCTATTGTGAATGGAATTGTGTTTTTTATTTGGGTTTCTGTTTGTTTATTATTGGTGTAGAGAAATGTGATTGTCTTTTGAATATTTATTTTGTATCCTGAGACTTTGCCAAAGGTCTTTATCAGTGTAAGGAGACTTTTGACAGATTCTCTTGGGTTTTCAAGGTACACATTCATATCATCTGTAAAGAGAGATAACTTGACTTCCTCTTTTCCTATTTGGATACCCCTGATTGCCTCCTCTTCTTTGATTTCTCTAGCCAGGACTTCTAATACTATGTTGAACAGGAGGGGTGAGAGTGGGCATCCTTGTCTGGTTCCAGTTTTCAGGGGAATTGGTTCTAACTTTTGTCCATTTAGGAGTATACTGGCTGTGGGTTTCTCGTAGATGACTTTTACTATTTTGAGGTATGTTCCCCGTATGCCTAGATGTTCAAGTGTTTTTATCAAGAAGGGGTGCTGGATTTTATCAAAAGCTTTTTCTGCATCTAATGATATGACAATGTGGTTTTTGTTTTGACATCTGTTGATGTATTTAATTACATTTATGGTTTTACGAATGTTGAACCAGGCTTGCATCCCAAGAATGAAGCCTACTTGGTCATGATGGATGATTTTGAGATGTACTGC
>NW_006991148.1:4136-5234 GCF_000164805.1 Carlito syrichta | reverse complement strand
TCTTTCCTGAGTTAACTCTAGGTTCAATCCAAGTTCACTGATTCCCAATATTTTTAACAATTAATATTATCAACTTAACACTATACTATTAACCTATTACAATTTAACATAACGCCTTATAACTCAGTTAAAACTTATTCTTAAACTACAAAACTTTACTATAATTCATGTTTCATATGTCTAAACTTTAATTTTCATATGATCTAGTTATTGGACTTTAATACTATGCTATATCCTATTAAGCTAATACCTTATCGTTAATTCTTTTATAAATCATATAGTAACTATTACACTTGAATAATGTAGCAAAAGGAATCAAAACAGCAAGCATAGATTTACGCAGCTATGAGTGTATATGTATATATTTTATCCCAACAAGTCTACTCTAAAAATCAAATAGTAGCTGTCACACTCTTGAACAAGGAAATGCAGGGCTTCCAAGATGGCGGCCATGGGCTGAAGCAGACAGAGTTTCGGTAATTAACGAAACAAAAGAAAACGTTCTACCTGGCTAGGGGCAGGGGACAGAACTATCATGGTAATTTAGTTTCTAATCTTAGCCCTAGGGGAAACAGCTTTCGGGAACAAGGACTACCCAGTCTACCAGGAAATAGAAGTAAAAAAATATCTAGAAAGAAGCTAAACTTAGAAAGACAGAAACAATTCCGCCATGCACCTTCCATCAAGTGTACTGAGATTCACTTATAAGTTTTACTGCCATGTATGCACACTGGTCACTAATCACATGCCAATATCATAGGTATAACTGATATCCTATGTCAGAGGTGATCTTCCAGATGGGCCTTTACAGGCCTCAGCCATGTAGCTATAGATGTTGGCTCCCAACATCTGGGTTTGTTGCTTGTGACCAGTCTTTCTGGGAGCTCTTCATTGTTTGTGTTCTGAAGTCTGTTTTCTCAATGTCTGACCTCCCAGGGGTCTGTGTGAGCCTTGTGTTCTTCTTTTGGTTTTTCTTCATTTGTGCAGATTTTCCCTCCCTACTTTTCCCTTCCCTCCACCTCCCCATCTTCTTTAATTCTGTTATTCAGGGGTGGAGGGGTTTCTTTTACTTCTTTTTGTTCAATCGCCTATTCTTCC
>NW_006991148.1:2071-3082 GCF_000164805.1 Carlito syrichta | reverse complement strand
GTCCCCGGGCCTATCAATCTTGTTAATTCTTCAAAGAACCAGCTTTTTGTTTTGTTGATTTTTCTATGATATTTTTGCCCTCTATGTCACATATTTGGGCTCTTATTTTTGTGATTTGGATTCTTCTGCTAAAGTTGGGGTTTTGGTGGTCTTCTCTTTCTAGCTCCCTTAGGTGATTTGTTAGGCTCTCCACTTGTGATCTTTCCATTTTCTTGATGTGTGCTTGTAGAGATATAAATTCCGTCTTAGAACTGATTTCATGGCATCCCAGAGATTTTGGTAAGTTGTTTCTTCATTTTCATTTGTTTCCAGGAATCTTTCAATTTCTTCTCTGATTTCAGTGTAGACACTGTTGTTGTTCAGCATCATGCTGTTTAGTGTCCATGTCTTTGTGGGTTTTGGAGAAATGTTGTTGGTTTCAATATTTATTTTTATTCCACTGTGGTCTGAGAATGTACATGGCAAGATTTCAACCTTGTGGCATTTGTATATGCTTGATTTATGGCCAAGAATGTGACCAATCTTGGAGTATGTTCCATGTGGTGATGAGTAGAATATATATTCTGTGGTTGTTGGGTGGAATAATCTGTAGGTATCCACTAAGTCCTTTTGGTCAAGTGTCAAGTTTAGGTTCTGGATCTCCTTGTTGATTTTTTGCCTTGATGATCTATCTAGGGCTGTCAATGGGGTATTTAAGTCCCCTGCTATAATAGTGTTAGAGTCAATATCTTTTTTCAGTTTATTTAGTAGTTGTTTTATAAATGCTGGTGCTCCTGTGTTGGGTGCATATATGCTTAGGATGGATATTTCTTGTTGATGGATTGAACCTTTTATCATTATGTAGTGTCCTTTTGTATCTTTTTAAATTTTTAGATAGCTTAAAGGTTATTTTGTCTGATATTAAGATTGCAACTCCTGCCTTATCTTGCGATTCACTTGCCTGGAAACTCGTTTTCCATCCTTTAACTTTGAATCTATGTGCGTCCCTTGTAGTGAGTCTATGTGCATCCG
>NW_006991148.1:0-958 GCF_000164805.1 Carlito syrichta | reverse complement strand
AAGGGGGAGGAGCTTCTGTCTTTCCCATTTTGATGTTGTTACCTTGGATCCCGAGCCAGTGGTGCTGGTCTCACCACTCCAGCTGATCTCTTTTTCCATTGCAGTTGGAGACCTGTAGGTGTCCACATCCCTCATTCTTCTTGGGCACAAGACAAGAACCCCAGCTGAAGACTGCAGGACTTGAAGATAACCAGACTTGAAGACTGCCAGACATGAAGAGCTGCATGTGCCAGAGGCTTGTGAATCAGACAATTTAAAGATGTCAAACTTTAAAATTAACTTTCTGCCTTCAGAAAAAGGTTAAAACATACTGAGTGCAAAACTCCTAGAAAATAAAGATGTCTATTTATTATGAGCATTTTTTAAGTGGTAACTCGATATTTAAGTACTTAAGGTATTCATAGCATTTTTCAAGTGACAAGGCAATTGCCTGAATTTTAAATGTTTTTATATAGGGTCCGTCATGTTGGTGCAAAATGTGAAAGATGAAGGATCCTGCAGAAAGTTACGCAAAAAAAAAAAAAAAATACAAACCAACTTGAAAGAATTGAAATTTGTTATTCTAAGCACCAAATCCTAACTATGCAGACATTCTTTTAAGCTGTAAACCTTGATGGCTCATCTTTTTGTTTTTACTTTGCTGCCCCACCATGACTGAATGTGGCTGTACTTCCAAAGCTAAGACCTGTGCTATAAACAGAGCTACAGTCCCGAGGTATTCATAGGAGATTAATTCCAGGATACCAAATCTCTGGATGCTTAGGTTTCTTACACAAAATGACATCACATTTGCATATAACCTATGCACATTCTCCCATATACTTTAAATCATCTCTAGAAAATTTATGTCTACTGAAATGTAAATGCTATATAAATAGTTGTCATTTTTTTGTTTGGGGAATAATGACAAGAAGTAAAAGTATCTACATAATTCAGCATAGACATAGTCATCCATTTT
>NW_006991147.1:0-649 GCF_000164805.1 Carlito syrichta | reverse complement strand
GCTTTATAGCCAGGAAAAACTGAATGGTGTGAAGAATGTCCCCGAGTAGGGTTTTGTCTATGAATGTTCTGGGCTGAAGGTCCTCATTGCCAATATGGAGGGTCAGTCTGCCTGGGGCACATTTCTCTCTCAGGGAGGAGAGCCAGCAGGAACCCCGGCCAGGGAACCGCAGGAACTCCTGCACCAAAGTGGGGGCAGCCATTGTGGGGATTGTGGCTGGAAGGTGCTGAACTTTAGGGACCCTCACTTGTGGGGGTGGTGGGGGGGAAGGACTGAGGGCAGGATGTTTACAGGAGAATGGAATTCTTTCTTTCTTTCTTTCTTTCTTTCTTTCTTTCTTTCTTTCTTTCTTTCTTTCTTTTTCTCTCTCTCTCTCTTGTTTCCTTACTAGGTAGCCTAGGTTGCTCTCAAACCCACCAACATGGGCCTTCCTTTTGGCCTCGGCCTCCCTAGCTGCTGCAGTCACAGGTTTCCAATTTGATCGACATCCTGGTCTTCCAGCCTGGTCTTGAACTCTGGCCCTGAGGTGATCCTCTGCCGAGGTCTGCCCTCAAGCAAGGTTTTCTGAGTTTTCCTTGGGGTCAAGGTGGAAGCTTGCTATGGTGTCCAGCCTGGGTCAAGCCCTCAGGCTCCTGCCATCTTCCTGTCG
>NW_006991146.1:0-734 GCF_000164805.1 Carlito syrichta | reverse complement strand
GGGGACATTGGAAAAATCCTGAGAGGAAGGGGTCCTCCCCCCCACACAGATGTGGCAGACAGGGTGACCGGAACCTAGCCTGGTGTAAGCAATGCAGGACAGCCTTGATCACTCTGTGCCCAATGGCCCCCTAGTTTGAGACCGTCTGTTCTATGAAATCACACATGTTGTTGCTGTGGAGTATGGGTGTGAATGGTAAGGCATGCCTTCTGTGGTGTGTGGCCATAGGCGGGGATGGACATGCCAAGTGGCTTCTTTGAAATCTCCTGCAAACCACAGGCTGAAAAGTGCCTTTTCATTTCCCATCCCTGAGGGTGACTCCTCACACTGAGTGGTAAGTGTGGTTGTGGGGATGGTGATGGTGATTATTATTATTTGGAGTGTAAATCCCATGCTGTCTCCAAGGCCAGAGTGCAGGGGCATGTGTAAAACCACTGTGGACTCCAACTGCCAGTCTCAGGGGATCCTCTTGCCTCAGCCCCTCAAGTGGTGGTAACCACAGGTCTCTGCTACCACACCTGGATAATCTTTGGATTTATTTTTGATGACTGAGACGAGGTCTCTCCCTGTGTCCCAAACCCACAGACTCAGGCCATTCACTTGCCTGGGCCTCCAAGGGCCAGGATGCCAGGCTGAGCCCATGGGACTGGCATATAGTAGTGGTGGTGGTGTTGGTTGGTATTATTATTCTGAGTCAAAGTCCCATTCTGTCACCCAGGCCGGAGTACAGAAGG
>NW_006991145.1:0-818 GCF_000164805.1 Carlito syrichta | reverse complement strand
GAATGGCTATGTCACATTCTTCACATTTGTAGGGTTTTTCTCCAGTATCAATGGACTTAAGTTCAGTAAATACTTTATGAGAGTAAAAGACTTTGCCTCATTCTTCACATTTGTAAAGTTTCTCTCCAGTATGGTGCCTCATATGTATAGCAAATCATTTGAGAGCAAAAGGTTTTGCCACATTCATCATGTTTGTAGGATTTCTTTCCACTACAGATGGTCTTGGGTTTAGCAAATCCTTTATGAGTGTGAAAAGCTTTGCCACACTTTTCATATATGTAAGGTTTCTCAACAGAATGGATCTTCACATGTCAAGCAGGTAGTGAATGAGAGTCAAAAGCTTTTCTGCATATTTAACATTTGTAGTGTTTTTCTCCAGCATGGATGGTCATGTGTCCAGCAAATCCATTGTGAAAGGTTTTCCCATATTCTTTACACTTGTAGGTTTTCTTTCCAGTATGGACGGTCTTATGTACAGCAAATCCTTAATGGAGTGAAAGGCTTTGCCACACTCTTCACATTTGTATGGTTTCTCTCCAGTATCGATGGTCTTATGTCCTGCAAATCCTCCATGAGTACAAAAACCTGTGCCACACTTTTCACATTTGTAGGGTTTTTCAATAGTATGGATCTTGCCATGTTGAGCAAGTAGTGAATGAGAGTGAAAAGCTTTTCAATATATTTCACTTTTGTAGGGTTTCTCTCCAGTATGGATTGTCTTATGTCCAGCAAATCCATTGTGAGACTAAAAGGCATTTCCACATTCTTCACACTTATGGTTTCTCCCCAGTATGCACTTTGATACATCCAGTAAACGA
>NW_006991144.1:0-774 GCF_000164805.1 Carlito syrichta | reverse complement strand
TGTTTCCATATGAATTCCTGTGTTGTTTTTTCCAGGTCTGAGAAGAATGTTGCTGGTAATTTGATAGGTATTGCATTGAATTTTTAGATTGCCTTAGGTAAGATGGACATCTTCACAATGTTGATTCTTCCAATCCATGAGCATGGGATATTTTTCCACTTCTTTGTGCCATCTGTGATTTCTTTGAGCAGTGTTTTATAATTTTCATTATAAAGGTCTTTCATGTCTCTGGTTAGGAAGATGCCAAGGCATTTCATTTTTTTGTGTGGCTATTGTGAATGGAATTGTGTTTTTCATTTGGGTTTCTATTTGTTTATTATTGGTGTAGAGACATGCAATTGTCTTTTGTACATTTATTTTGTATCCTGAGACTTTGCCAAAGGCCTTTATCAGTGTAAGGAGGCTTTTGACAGATTCTCTTGGGTTTTCAAGGTACACAATCATATCATCTGCAAAGAGAGATAACTTGACTTCCTCTTTTCCAATTTGGATACTCCTGATTGCCTTCTCTCCTCTGATTGCTCTAGCCAGGACTTCCAATACTATATTGAACAGGAGGTGTGAGAGTGGGCATCCTTGTCTAGTTCCAGTTTTCAGGGGAATTGGTTCCAATTTTTGTCCATTTAGGAGTATGCTGGCTGTGGGTTTCTCGTAGATGGCTTTTACTATTTTGAGTTATGTTCCCCATATGCCTAGATGTTCAAGGGTTTTTATCAAGAACGGGTGCTGGATTTTATCAAAAGTTTTTTCTGCATCTAATGATATGATCATGAA
>NW_006991143.1:0-753 GCF_000164805.1 Carlito syrichta | reverse complement strand
CGGGTGCCCAGGCTGGAGACAATGCAGCCGGGGAGGGATCTGGAGGGGGCTGGGACCGGAGACTTCCACACACGAGTAGAACGGCAGCAGTGGGGGGAGGGGTGCAATATCTGGGCTTGCGTGGGACTGAAGTTCCCGGGCCTGACCCCAGCGCGGTTGGTGGTGGGCTGGGGGATGGGGGTAGCGAAGTGATAGCCTTTTTGGGAACTCACATTCAGAGAATCTCACCAGTTCACCTATGCCGTCGCCATCTTGCCCTGTCTCCAGAATAAAATATTTTGAAACAAATCACTCTAATTTTGAATTCAAGCCTAAGATGCCTAGAGCAGTGACATATGCCTGTGCTCACTTCAGGAAAGTGTGCTAGAAAAATAATTTATCTTCAATCCAAACTGTTAGGTATGGATATGGTCAGGGTGTATGGAGAGTTGAGAGGCACAGGAGAGAGGGGTGCAGCACCACCAGATCCAGCAAGCCAGTGGTGCACGCACGGGGATCCCAGAGATGTGAGTAGATGCAAAGAATTGTGACACAAAAAAGGTTAAGAAAGAAAAGTTTATTTAAAAGTAAGTAAAGAAGTTTTACCTCTCCAAGGTGGGGGAGGACATCAAAGCCTGGAAACATGGTGACAGCCATAGCTCAAAGAGCACATGGCTACCCAGAGTCTAGCAAGGCAATGGCTACTGTTTCCTTGTGGTTGAGTCCTTTTAACTATTCCCCTTGATGGGGGAAGATCATTAGGTGATTGGGTGG
>NW_006991142.1:0-596 GCF_000164805.1 Carlito syrichta | reverse complement strand
CCAGAAGCCCCATCAGGGGAAGGGAGGGCATGATTCTCTAACTTTGTGGGGACAGGGACATCCGGGCAACTCACACCTGTCTCCTTGGCACTTGGGGAGGCTGAGATGGAAACATGCCTGGAGACTGGGAGCTCAAGACCAGTCTGAACACTATAGAAATTCCCCATCTCGTTGCCAAGCAACCCAGAAAACCTTGGGTGAGGGCAGGACTCGGCAGGTGCATCCCCTCCGGCCCAGACTTAAAGACCAGGCAGGAAGACCAGGATGTTGACCAAATTGAAAGCATGTGATCACAGCATTTGGGAGCCTCAGGCAGAGAGCATGGCCAGATTTGGAAGGTTTGAGAGCAGCCTGCTCAACCTAGTGGGGAAAGAAAGAAAGAAAGAAAGAAAGAAAGAAAGAAAGAAAGAAAGAAAGAAAGAAAGAAAGAAAAAAGAAAGAAAGAAAGAAAGAAAGAAATCAATTCTCCTGCAAACTTTCTTCCTCAGTCCTTCCCCCCTGCCCTGTCCACATATAAGGGTCCCCCAAGCTCGGCACCTTCCAGCCCAAACCTCCCCCAATGTCTCCAAGATGAGAAATGTTCCCCAGGAAGGCCG
>NW_006991141.1:4077-5737 GCF_000164805.1 Carlito syrichta | reverse complement strand
CTGATTTGTGTCCAATTATGTGGTCGATCTTAGAATATGTTCCATGTGGTGATGAGTAGAATGTGTATTCTGTGGTCTTTGGATGGAGTGTTCTATAGGTATCAATTAAGTCCATTTGGTCCAGAGTCTCATTGAGGTTCCGGATCTCCTTGCTGATTTTTTGTCCTGATGATCTGTCTAAGGTTGTGAGTGGTGTATTAAAGTCTCCAGTTATTATGGTGTTAGAGTCAATGTCTTTCTTTAGTTTTCCTAGAAGTTGCTTTATGAATGTTGGTGCGCCTATGTTGGGTGCATATATGTTTAGGATAGATATTTCTTGTTGATGGAGTGAACCTTTTATCATTATGTAGTGTCCCTCTGTATCTTTTTTAATTTTTGGTAGCTTAAATGGTATTTTGTCTGAAATTAGAATCGCGACTCCTCCTTTCTTTTGTGTTACATTCACCTGAAAATTTGTTTCCCATCCTGTTACTTTGAGTCTGTGTATGTCCTTTCTAGTGAGATGGGTCTCTTGAAGGCAGTATATTGTTGCCTGGTGATATTTTATCCATTTTGTCATTCTATGTCTTTTCAGTGGTGCGTTTAGTCCATTCACATTCAGACTAATTATTGAAATGTGAGAGTTCATCCCTATCATGGAGTTCTTATTGAGTTGCTGTTCTTCCACTTGGGTTTTTCTTTTTTCTTTTTTTGTCTTTCTTTTGGTTTTGGGGTTGGTTCGTGTATATTTTATTCTTTTCCCTATACTCTTGTGAAGAAAATTGTTCTTTTCTCCTTTTCTTCTGTGTTTAGTACTTTCTTAAGTGTTTCATGTAGAGATGGTTTTGTGGCTGCATAAGTTCTTAGGGATTGGATATCTGGGAAAGATTTTAATTCTCCCTCACTGATGAAGCTTAGCTTGGCCGGGTAGGTTATTCTTGGTTGAAATTGTTTATCCTTTAGGACTTTGAAGATAGGGCTCCAAGCTCTCCTAGCCTGCAGGGTTTCTGCAGATAAATCTGCTGCTATTCTGATTGGTCTTCCGTGGTAGGTGATCTGGCCTTTTTCTCTTGTTGACTTTAGGATTTTTTCTTTTGTGCCTACTTTATTTAGGCGAATTATTATGTGTCTAGGAGTTGGTCTTCTCATTTGTTGTCTTGTGGGGCTTCTCTGAATCTCTTGTGTTTGAATTTTTGTATCACTGATTAGAAAAGGGAAGTTTTCTTGAATGATCTCATGGAAAGTTTGTTCCAATGTGGTCTCTGTTTCTCTTTCTGCCTCATGGAGTCCGATTATTCTTAGGTTAGGCCTCTTGAGGTAGTCACTCATCTCTTGAAGGTTTTGTTCTGCCTTTTTGAGCTTATTTTCTGTGTTTTTAAGAGTTTGGGTTATTTCTATATTTTGGTCCTCAAGCTCTGAGATTCTTTCTTCTGCTTGGGTAATTCTGCTTTCCATGCTTATCAATTTGTTATTTATTTCATTCAAAGTATTCTTTATTACTGTTATCTCAGATATTAGCTCCTTCCTAGTTTCTTCTTGTGTCTCCTCAATTCTTTTTAATCTCTCCATTATTGTTTTTGATATCTACATTTGCATTTTGAGACCCTTCATTCTGGGGACTTTTCATTGTTTGTATTCCAAAGTCAGTTTTCTCAGTGTCTGCTCTCCCAGGCGTCTGGGA
>NW_006991141.1:0-3729 GCF_000164805.1 Carlito syrichta | reverse complement strand
TCCTTATGAGGGTCTTTTGACTTGTTCACTTTCCCTCTGCTTTACAGTCTGTCTATTCAGCAGTATGCAGTCTTGGTCCCTAGATTTGAAAAGGGGGCATATAGAAGAGGAAAATAATGGAGAAAGGGGGAGTCAATAGGGAGTTAGAAAGAGAGAAGTGCGAGAGGGAAA
Source organism: Carlito syrichta (assembly GCF_000164805.1). Taxonomy (NCBI): domain Eukaryota; kingdom Metazoa; phylum Chordata; class Mammalia; order Primates; family Tarsiidae; genus Carlito; species Carlito syrichta. The sequence continues at coordinate 3,558 of NW_006991141.1, read as the reverse complement.
ACAGATATACATACCAACTATCAGGTGAGAACGAGACACAGGGCTGGGAAGAGGTGAAGAAAGACACGTAAGAAAGATTCCCTAAAGAGTACTGATAGCTACAGAGACAGGACAATAAAATCCAGAAACAGTGTAAGTCAGAAGGTAAACAACAAACGTGATCTAAATCAACAGTTACAATGATAAAATCATAAGTCAAAATAAGTGAAAGAGAGAAGTGCGAGAGGGATAACAGATATACATACCAGCTATCAAGTGAAAAACAGTCACAGGGCCAGAAAAAGTGAAGAAAGACACGTAAGTAAGATTCCCTAAGGAGTACTGAGAGCTACACAGACACAGGTCAATAAAATCGAGAAACAGTGTAGATCAGAAGGTAAACAACAGACGTGATCTAAACTAACAGTTACAATGATAAAATCATAAGTCAAAATAAACGAAAGAGAGAAGTGCAAGAGGGAAAACAGATATACATACCAACTATCAGGTGAGAGAGAGACGCAGAGCTGGGAAGAAGTGAAAAAAGACAGGTAAGAAAGATTCCCTAAAGAATACTGATAGCTACACAGAGACAGGCCAAAAAAATCAAGAAAGAGTATAAGTCAGAAGTTAAACATCAAACGTAATCTAGACCAACAGTTTCAATGATAAAATCATAAGTCAAAATAAGCGATCAGACTAGAGTCACTTCTGTGATCTCGGATTCCAGCCTCTCCCTTTTGTTTTTCGTTGCAGCATAGGGGTGGGGCTTTGTCTTCTGTTTCACACTGTTGCCTTAGGAACTGAGGTAAAGTTTGTTGCTAGGTGGGCAGGGCAATGGAAGTCTCTGCCTGGAGAATGGCAAGGCAGTTTAAGCAGATCTGTTTTTCTCCGCTTGTCTGGGTCCTCTGGCTTGGGGTCTCATGCTGAGTGTGTCAGCCAGGGTGGACTCGGAGTTCCAGAGCTCCAAAGTTCCAAAGGGCAGGCTGTAAGCGGCGAGAGTGGCGCTGGGACCCTACAGATACTTCAGCCAGGGATGGAACCGGTGTCTCTGAGGGGTGGGCACTCAGAGCCTCCCTGTGTGACAGGCGGTGCCGGGTGCCAGGCTGCAGACAATGCAGCCGGGGAGAGAGCCGGAGGGAGCAGGAACCCAAAACTTCCCCCACATGCTGCAATATCTGGCTTTAGGAAATGAGGTAAAGTTTGTTGATAGGTGGGCGGGGCAATGGAAGTCTCTGCCTGGAGAATGGCAAGGCAGTTTAAGCAAATCTGTTTTTCTCCGCTTGTCTGGGTCCTCCGGCTTGGGGTCTCATGCTGAGTGCCTCAGCCAGGGTGGACCCGGAGTTCCAGAGCTCCAAAGTTCCAAAGGGCAGGCAGTAAGCAGCGAGAGTGGCACTGGGACCCTACAGAGTACTTCAACCAGGAATGGAACCGGTGTCTCTGAGGGGCGGGCACCCCAAGCCTCCCTGTGTGGTCGGCGGCTTGGTGTCGGGTGCCCAGGCTGGAGACAATGCAACTGGGGAGGAATCTGGAGGGGGCTGGGACCAGAGACTTCCACACATTAGTAGAATGGCCGCAGTGGGGGGGGGCGCAAAATCTGGCCTTGCATGGGACTGAAGTTCCCGGGCCTGACCCCAGCATGGCTGGTGGTGGGCTGGGGGATGGGGGTAGTGAAGTAATAGCCTTTTTGGGAACTCACGTTCAGAGAATCTCACCAGTTCACCTATGCTGTCGCCATCTTGCCCTGTCTCTGTAACCATATTTAAAGTAAAAAAATAAAATAAACAAATAACAAATAAAGTCAGTTGCATGTTTTACAACTTTTATTTATTTATTTATCTAATTATTTGTTTTAATTTTTTTTAAATTGTGGGGTACAATTCAGAGTTAGATATACAAACTTTAATTATTTAGGTCCCTGGTTGATGAGGTATGCCCCTCCCTTCCTTAGCAGTATCCCTCCACTGCCAATCTCAACCCTCCCCCTAAACACTTTTCCACTACTGCCAATCACTTGCTTACAGCACTATGATTGATCAAGTTCAGCTCATGAGTGAGAACATATGGAACTCTGTTCTTTGTTTCTGTGATAAATCAATGAAAATGACCTACCTCATATCCATCAAACGTTCTGCAAAATCCTTCTATCTGTCCTTTTATATGGCTAAATACTATTCTACTGAGTATATACCACATGCATTTTATCCTTTCCAGCTTTGATGGGCAACATGGTTCATACCATGTTTTATTGCAATTGTGATTAGAGCTGCATAAAACCTATTCATATAGGTATATTTTTGGTAAAATGATTTGAGTTCATCCGGGTGTATTCTCGACAGGGGAATTACTGACTCAATAGTAATGTCAATATCTTGGTAGGTCAATATCTTGTCCCTTTACAAACCACCACACTGTTTTCCAAAGATGTTGCTCTACTTTTCAGTCACATACAGTGTAGAAGCATTTATTTCTTCCCAAATCCTTTATCTGTATCTGTTATTGTTTGTTTTATTAATGATGGCAGGTCTTATGGGGATATGTGGTATTTCAAAGTGTTTTCATTTGGATTTCTTTGAAGATGAGTGAGGCTGAGAAATTTTCATGTGTCTGCTGGCTGCTTGTAATTCTTCTTATGAAAAGTGTCCTATCACGTATTTTGCACACGTTTCAAAGAGAAAGTTTGTCTGATTTTTTGAGTGTTAGAGTTTCTTGTAGATCCTAGATGCTCTGCCTTTTCACAGATACATAGATGGTGAATCATTTTCCCCTTCTGTTGGCTGTATACCTGCTTTTCTTATTTTTTGTTTGTTTGTTTTGCAGAAGTATATTAATTTGATGAGGTCCCACTTATCTAACTTACTCTTTAAGGCATGGGTATTTAGGGTTCTGAAGAGGTATTAGTTTCTGATTCCCGTTTCCCTAATGGTGTATCCTGCGTTTTGTATGATTATTATAATTTGCTGTTTTACGTTTAGGTATTTGATCCATTTAGAGTTAATGTGTATGGTGATAGATATGGGTCCTGTTTCAATCTTGTGCATTTTGTCAGCCTGTTTCCAGCACCATTTAATGTATATGTTCTCCTTTAACCAATGGTTCTTGTAGGTTTTTTCAAAGATAAGTTGGTTGAGTATTTGAGGATTTCATTCTCTGTCCTAATCCATTGGACTATGGACCTATTCTTGTACGAATACCAGGCTGTGTTGATTACTGTAAACATATAGTAAAGTTTGTATTCTGGAACTGTGATACTCCTGCTTTGTTTTTTTGAAAAGATTCTTTTGGCTATTCGTGATTGTTTATGGTTTCATATGAATTCTTTATTGCAATTTACAGGTCTAAGAAGAATGATGTTAACTTAATGGTTATTTCATTGAATATGTAGGTTGACTAAAAGGCTAATTTTTACATTAAAAGAGGTAAGTAAAGTCACGGAAACAAGCATGTCATACTGTCATTTATGACATCAGCCTCAGAACTTTGACATCATAAGGGGAGGGACCTTGACTACTGAGCAATCCTTAGGCTCCAATCACTTGTGTACAGTGCACTGCCAAATGCGGTAGACATGGTGGCTTG
>NW_006991140.1:0-784 GCF_000164805.1 Carlito syrichta | reverse complement strand
GGTTAGCAGAGGGACGCAAATGGCAGTGGTGTGGCACTTGCTGGCAGGGTCTAGGTACCTTCACTTTGTGGATGTAAACTAAGTTACTGGGAAGAAGGGTCCAGAATCAAATGAGATGATGCACATGAACTACCTGACAAAAGACTTGACAACTTGTAGTCTCTGAATTGCTCTTATCATCTGTTCTCTTTTTTCTTCTTTTTGGACATTGGATAGTAGCCATAATATTGCTTGCTATTGTTTAACATAAAGTCTTCCCATCTCCTATAAGCATAATTGATATTGGTTGAAGGATTACTATGCTAGGTGCCAAACCAAGTTTTCTGTGGTATTGTCTTATTTAAATACTTATTTACTACTCTATGAGGTAGTTTTTTAAAATCACATTTTGCATTCAAAAGCCTTTAATAGTATAATTGGTTTTCCCAGTATCACATAGGTCATAAATAATGAGGGGCAATTCAAAACCAAGCAGACTGATTCCAAAGTTTATGCTTTTGACATGATAAAACCGGCCCTGCTCTATAAACATTTGACCATCTCAATTTAAAAATATAAGGGAAAAATACAATTTTAAATTTTCTTTTCGCTCTGTGATGTGCTTAAATATTGCTATTACTGGCATAGCATCACCTTATACTGTCTTCTCTATTTGATCCAAAGTTTCAGTGATTAATGCAATAAATGAAAGTCTACTATGAACTGAATTGTGTCCCCTACATTCATAGGTTGAAGTCCTAACCTTTCCTTTATTTCTCCCTACCATGTAAAGGTACAGGAAAAG
>NW_006991139.1:0-748 GCF_000164805.1 Carlito syrichta | reverse complement strand
CTGGTTAAGTCAGCTCGCTAGGTCATTGGCTAAATAGATAAGTCAGTTGGTTAAGTAACTTAGTTAAGTCAGCTGTCTAGTCAGCTGGCTAGCTGTCTAGTCAGCTGGCTAGCTCGGTAAGTCAGCTAGTTAAGAGAGCTGGCTAGCAAACTGGCTAGCTGGGTAGTTGGTTAACTAAGTCAGCAGACAAGCCACCTGGCTAGCTAGCGATGTCAGTTAGTTAAGGAAGCTGGTTAGCCAGCTGGCTAGCTAGTTAAGTCAGCTAGTTGAGTCAGCTGTATAGTCAACTGGCCAACTGTTTAACTCAGCTAGTTAATTCAAGAGGCTAGAAACCTGGCTAGCAAGGTAGCTAGCTAATTCATTCACCTGGCTAGCCAGTTGGCTAGCTGGTTATGTCTGCTACTTAAGTCAGCTGGCATCGCAGACTACTAGCTAGTTACCTAGTTAACTGCTTAAATAAGCTAGTTAAGTCAGCTGGCTAGTCAGCTGGTTAGCTAAAGTCAGCTGGGTTGCCACCTGCTAGCTAGTTATGTCAGCTAGTTAAGTCAGCTGGTTTGCCACCTGACTAGGTAGGTAATGATCTAGATAAGTCAGATGGCTAGCCAGCTAGCTAGCTGGTTAAATCAGCTAGTTAAGTCAGCTGGATAGACAACTGTCCAGGTAGGTTGCTAGGTAGTTAAGACAGCTGGATATCCACCTGGCTAGCTACTGATGTCATCTAGTTAAGTACGCTGGATAACCAACTGGA
>NW_006991138.1:0-756 GCF_000164805.1 Carlito syrichta | reverse complement strand
TTTTTTCATCACAAGTCAATACTGTAATTAAACATAATCTTTCTTTTTCAGATAGTTCTAGTTCTCCTTAAATATGTTTAGTTTCCTGAAAAATCAGAATAGTCAACTTGATATTTCGGGTTGATTAAACTCCCATATAAAAGCTATGGTAACTGATAACCCCTATTATCTTACCAGAACTGCAAATGAGTGAGATAATTGGGTTTCCTAAATTATTGATGCCTGGGGACTCTGACCCTAAATTAGGAAGCAGGTCTCGGGAGGACAGCATGAGCCCTGCAGGTTGAGGACCCAGAAGCCACGATCCTGCCACCGCACACGAGACTGGTCAATGGAGATTTCTGACAAAGACACCGGCCACGTGTGTCATGATGGGTATCCATGACTCCCCAGGGAAAGGTCTGTGTGGGTGGGGAAAGATGGTGTTATCGGGAGAGGTAGGGCACTCCTCCTGCCTGAATATTGAAGACTGGGTAACTGAAACCTGACCTGGCCATGGCACTGCCAGACCTCCTTGATCACTCTGTGCCCGATGGCTTCCTTAGCAGGGGCCATCTGTTCCATGAGCTCACACATGCTTTACAGTGTGGCACGCGTGTGGAAGTTGGAGGCAGGACTTCTGGGTCACATGGCTGAATGTGCAGGATGGACCTGCCAGGTGGCCAATGTTGAAACCTCCCACAAATGACAGGCCAGAAAGTGACTTTTTCTCTGACATCCCTGTGGTTGATGCCACATGCTGAGTGGCAGGGGTTT
>NW_006991137.1:0-756 GCF_000164805.1 Carlito syrichta | reverse complement strand
TTTAGAAAGGTAATAATCAGAGATGTTTATAAAATCACAAAATTAAAAATAAATGTCTACCAATAAGTAACATTTAAATTATATTTGTATTTAAGAGAATATTATTCAATTTTAAACACAATATTGTAAACTTATATTTATTAAAAGAAAGATATCCAAAATACATTAAGTGGGGAAAAAAAAAACAGAGCTCAAACGATAGACATATTAAGATTCAATTTGTTCAAACAGCAATAGATGGATAGAGAATGAAGAAACAAATGGAAATCTCAGTAAAAAGTCAAGAAGACACATATAAAGATGTTTACAGCGGCTACTGGTTATCCTGAGATCAGTGCTTCTTAAAATGCTGTCTTGGATCACCAGGGCCTCCATCTGGCACACTTCCTTATGACAGCACAAGCAAATAACTTACATTTGGGTGTTATGAGAATGGTGGTCCTTTTTGCCTCTAGACCACATTCTTATAAAACTTTATTTAAAAAAAGTAGCATGAAGCCATGAAAACTTTGAAATTCTCAAACAGAGAGGGATTTCTGTGGTAAACCTAATGAGTTTTTCCTGAACAAACTCAAAATAATATACTTCACGCCAGTATAAGATGGACGAATGTTGACGCTACAGGGGGATATAAAATAATATAAAGTCAACCACAACGCTCGCCTACTTCAAACTCTTCAGTGGTTTCCCACGTATCTTAGTCTGCTCCAGCTACTATAACAAAACTGCTGAGTGGGTGATTTACTTCTTACAACT
>NW_006991136.1:0-760 GCF_000164805.1 Carlito syrichta | reverse complement strand
AATTTTCTGTGTGCAAGTGAAATGGCCTTAGTTTTCTTTCTTATGATATTTCCCTTAGGACTGTTAAGAAGAATGAACTGACTTGCAATTAGAGATACCATTCTAAAAGTTAGCCTCCACTTCACACATGAAGGCCCAAAATCACAGTGTAGTCCAGACTTTGAAAAGATGGGGGAAAGTTTTAAAAGAATGGTATGGAAAGGAGGGAAATGGGAGCAAAAAGAAAGAATTATGTTATATTTTTCACGTTCCATTTTGTGATTATGGTAGTTCATAATGATATATTAAGTCTTCCACCCTTTTCTGATTTCCGGAACTGTTTCAATAGCAGAGGAATTTTTTGTCTCTTGAGGATTAAAATATATATATATTTTATATATATATATATAAGTGTGTGTGTGTGTGTGTGTGTGTGTGTGTGTGTGTGTGTATCACAACCATGGCCATGATTAGGTGAAAACCTAGTTAACAGGAGACCAGGGAAACCCCCAGAGATGGGCAAGGCCTACATGGTAGGGAAACCATTGGGTGCTAGGTCAGGTAGACAAGAAGCTGTTTTAGGGGTAGGGCATAGATGGGATTAAGCCCCAGGTTGCCTCAGCACTTAGCTAAGCAGGTCACCAGCAAAAATTTCAGGAAGTTAATTGCCCCAACAAGAACTTAAATCAGTAAAAACACTCAAGTCTGAAGGTGGCCAGGTCTACAATGACCAGTTCTTCCTAGCAGTGACCTGGTTCTATCTTGGTATGTGACTGGCAAT
>NW_006991135.1:0-646 GCF_000164805.1 Carlito syrichta | reverse complement strand
GGGGAATGGAGTACTTATGTATAGGCACCTATATGACCTTTTGCTAAGAAATAATAAAGAAACTGGGTTACAGGAGTGCTCAATCGCAAAAATCTACAGGGCATCTTGGAAAGGGCTAAAAAAGAATAATAGTTTCAAAGTAGGATCTGTGTAATGAGAGTCCTAATATACAGGAAAATACAAGGTCCCATGCCAAGGAAGAAAAAGAATTGGGGTTATAGCAGTCCTCAGTAAAAAAAATCAACAGGCAATCTGCTGTGGGCTAAACAAGAATTAGGGTTTAGAAACTGCAACATAGGTAATAGCAGACTTCATATACAGATTCTTCACGATCTCTTGTTAAGAAGAAATAAGAAACCTGTTTTACACGGTGCCTCCGTCACAATATTTACATGACATCTTGCTAAGGGCTAAACAAGAATGAGGGTTTCCAAACAGGATTCTGGGGAAAGGGAGTCCTCATATCCAGGACACTGCACGGCCGCTCGCTAAGGAAGAATAAGGAATCTGTGATACACTAGTCCCAAATCCGAAAAATTCTCAGGGTGTGTTGCTATGGGATATACAAGAATCAGGGCTTTGAGCTCGTCTCATGTTTCGGAGATATTTGGCTTGTAGGTATTATGAATCAGTCGTTTCAGGGCTC
>NW_006991134.1:0-722 GCF_000164805.1 Carlito syrichta | reverse complement strand
TTGATGCCCTCTCCTGCAGATGGAAGTCTGAAAGTGTTCCAGCATTTGCTACTATGTAAAAAACCCAGCCTGAGCACGAAGCCATCACTCGGTAGAGGTGGGTAGAGTGGGAAAACTTGTAGAAAAATGGGACAGCCCTGAGGGCTACTAAAATAACTACTTTATTGCTCAAGCCTGTGAGTTTTCTGTTACTTGAACTGAAAACAGGCTGAGAATCTGACTGTATAGGTTACAGGATACATTTTACTCAGTGAATAATCAAATTTGACCTCCATGCTGTTTAGCCAATATGGCTTACTGTCTTAGTTAGGAGACTGCTTTCTAGGCTGTATTATCCAGCTATCAGATGTGAATACATAGCACTACCACCAGGCAATAGGATATGCTGTCTATTAATGAGAATTTTTCTTCACAATGGTGTGAAACCATATTCTTAAAAAAAAAAACCTGGTGTAGAGTGTTTGTTTTCATCTTTATTCACAGTTGAGTCTGACGTGATTTAGCCAGATGTTTTTATTTTATTTAATACTTCAATGTATTTCATAAAATTATTTTTCATGGGATCCTTTTACACAAAATGGTGGTATTTTCATCTTATAGAGGCACTTTGCTATAAAGTGATAGGTTTAAAACTTATAATCCCATTTTTAAGTCTATGCTACCTAACTATGTACTTTGGTGGGGGGGGATATATACATTTTGACTCCCAAAACCCATTATTG
>NW_006991133.1:0-678 GCF_000164805.1 Carlito syrichta | reverse complement strand
TGGGACACCCTCAAAGAGGAGGGACATTCACGAAGGCACCCATCACAGAAGAAGGCTACTCACTGGGGCACCCACCACAGAGGAGGGACAGGCACTAAAGCACAAATCACAGATTCCCAGTCAGGGCGCACACCTCATAGAGGTGAGGCATTCACTGGTGCAACCATCACACAGAAAGTCAGATACTGGGGAATCTATGACAGAGGAGAGTTTTTAACTGAGGCACCCATTATAGAGAAGGGCCAGTTACAGGTGAATCCATCAAAGATGAGGGTTATTTACTGGGGTAGCCATTAGAGAGGATGCCCAGTAACTGGGGTACCCTTCACATATATGGGTTAGTAACTGGGAGACCCATTGCGGAGGAATTCCAGTTACTAATACTCCCATCACAGAGGAGGGCTACTCACTGGGGCACACATTATCGAGAATGACTAGTCACTGTGGCACCAGTCACAGAGCAAACTATCACTAGAGCACCTGGTATAAAGGAAGCCTTGTCATTGGGACACACACCTCTGAGTAATGGCAGTCACTGGGGCAGCCATCACAGAGGAGGGCCAGTAACTGGGACATCCACCACAAAGAAGGACTTCTCAGTGGGCCATCCAGTATGATGGATGCCCAGTTACTCAGAGACACATCACAGAACACTGCTAGTCACTAGGCACCCATTAT
>NW_006991132.1:0-790 GCF_000164805.1 Carlito syrichta | reverse complement strand
AACTCTGCCACCCTTGTAATTAATTTGTGTGCATGTTTCTATGTTTTAACTAACCTCTGACTTACAGAGATGAAAGTCTCTTTATACACCCCCATTAAGGCCTTTGATTTCAATTTTGCCCTTAAACAGGTGATTAACCACCTTCAGCCTTCATCTCCTTTCCTCAAAGTCTCTATTAACCTCTAAAATAGCCATTCTAATTCCATAGTTCTTATGATTACTACTTTTTTCAAACTTCTCAAACAACCTGAGATTGTACTCACCTGGGCATTCTATTACCCCTAGATCCCAGCCAACTTTATTACTGGTGAAAATTTTAACTGTTTCACTTCTACTGTCTCCAGCAGACGCTTACTACTGTTGATAGATCCTCATTGCCAACCAGCCAGTGGGGAATGTAGTTTCAGAATCCATTTTAGAGTCTCCTTTTTTCCCCCCTAGCATTGACAGTCATATGTGAGGTTTCCCAGGAAACAGATTCTAAGGTGCAGAATGGTTTGCCCATAATTTATTGGAGAAGGCTCTTTTATCTGGGTATTCATACCTACAAGGAAGCAGAGGAATCTGGGCTGTGTGAAGGAAGATTTGTATTGATATGCTATTGTAACAGAGGCTCCAGTAAAGTCCATGAAACGCTAAGCTGGCAAAGATGCTACCAATTGAGGTCAATGGGTGTAAACTTGTAGTTTTTTCCTCACTGAGTTGCCCACAAAAAGAAGCCTAAACTTGCACTAAGTAGCTTCCTTTGACCAACAACATTTACTGGGGATGGATTCCTATGTGAGCTATC
>NW_006991131.1:0-760 GCF_000164805.1 Carlito syrichta | reverse complement strand
TTTGTACTAATTCTATGGTTTAAAATTCTTATGAGTGATAGTTTGCAAAGTCTTCCATAGGTCCTTTCAGCTTTCAGTAGTACAACTTGGAAATCATTTATTCTCTCATAACTTGTATGTGAAGTGTCTGCCAAGCCTCAAACAGCCTTCCCCCCCCCGACAAATACTTCAATACAGAGTTACATTCAAGCATTCAAACTTGATAGCATTAGCTCTAGTAACATAACTCTGACATTCCAATTAAGGAAGGGGAGAAAAAATCATAAAACCCTTCTGCTTTATTTAATTTAATGTTTGAATAGTCCCTTAAAGAATAACTGGGATATTCTCACCAAATGTGTTATATCCTGTTTTTACACATCTGTCCCTGGAGTTTGCTCATGAACATCTTGTGATATAATAAATCCTTTATTTTCTGACACCCAGCCTTCAAATAAGTAATGCGTTAGACAGATGGTATTAATCATTGGGTGGAAATCTGATTTCAAGGCAGATATCCTGAGATGGGATAATTGCATGATTCATTTTGCATTTTATTTTGCATTGTATTCACCATAAGATGCCTTTTAGTCAAAGCTGGTCAGGTGAGAAAAAGTATTTTTCTCTATTTAGGGAGTTAATTAGATCAACCCAAATTCAGTTTATGAACTCAATCAAGGCACATATGATTGTGGTTAGACATCAAATAGAGTGATAGAAGATGGGTTTCTGCAGTATAGAATAGAATGGGGATAATTGTGGTGTTTTTCCCTCCTATTTT
>NW_006991130.1:0-729 GCF_000164805.1 Carlito syrichta | reverse complement strand
TCCAGCACAAAAGCGATCATCTCGCGATATTGGATGTAATTCTTGGTCTCAAGATGAACTTTGTAACTCTCAAACATCCATTTTCCTTTTATTTTGAGAGTGGCCGAGGGTTTTGCAGTTCCCAAATGTTTAGTAAGTATTTTTAAAGGTAACCAGGAATCACGGATTCCCCGACCCTAGGAAACTTGTGGGCATCTGCCTTTTTGTATACAGAGTTTTGGAATACACATCGACAGGGAAAATCAAGGCATCCTGCTGAGATCGGAAAGGGAATCCGGGTTCTTGTTCTCATTCGCCGAAGTCTACATGGCGTCTTGATGAAGTTAAATCAGGAATCTGGACTTTTAGGCCCCCATTTTGTTAGAGTGTCTTGTACAAGGGAACCAGGAATCTTGGATTCCAATTGCCCAGCAAGCTTCTGGGGGTCTTTCAATAAGTATTCATACAACTTGAATTCTACATCACCATGAAATATCTCGGTGTCTTGCTGAGAATGAAGCAGGAATCGGGCAATGGGAGTCCTCATATATAGGAAACTTCATGACTCTTGCGGAGGATAAATAAGGAATCTGGGCTACATGGGTCCTCAATACCGCTAATTTACAGCACGTCTTGCTAAGGGCTAAATAAGTTCAGGGCTTCGAGCACCCCTCATGTTTTAGAGGTATTTGTTATGTGGATATTACAAATCAATCATTCATGGACACCAGCAACTCTCTGGTACTCTGA
>NW_006991129.1:0-688 GCF_000164805.1 Carlito syrichta | reverse complement strand
CAAAAAAAAAGAAAGAAAAGAAGAGCATCATTATGTATGGATTTGGGATCATTGTGAACAGACAGAGATCATTAGGGAAGGAGGCCCAGCCTGGGTGTAGAGTACCCAAAAGATGGTGGCATGGCAGACAATCAAGTTGTGGCTTTAGGGGGCCGAGGTGGGGGAACTCTGGAGTCCGGGAGTTCGAGACCAACCTGGGCCATGGAGAGAGACCTTGTTGCTCCCTAGAATGCAAACCTTTGAGTCACACATTGTGGCACGGAATACAGTGGCCTCTGTCCCAGGGCATGCCATTTTATTGCCCCTGCTAAGCAGCACATGCAATTCCAGGCCGGGTACCGTGGCTCACACTCATCAGCCCCAGGCTCTGGGAGGCCATGGTGAGAGGCTACATGAGATCCGGAGTCAGAGAACAGCCCAGGTGATGTGGTCAGACCTCACCTTGGCAAGAGGGCCCCAAAATTGAGTCAGTCATGGTGGTCCCTGGAGTCAAGGCTTCTCAGGGGTCAAAGAGGGAGGACTGCCTGATCCCCACAGGTCGAGGCCAAGGAAGCAACAATCATGCTGTGGTGTCCCAGTGTGTCCAATAGAGACTACAGCAACAAAAAAGACGCCTCCATCGTGTATCACAAAGGGCATCCATGGCTCCCCAGGGAAATGTCCACTTGGGCGTGGAATAATGGAATGA
>NW_006991128.1:0-613 GCF_000164805.1 Carlito syrichta | reverse complement strand
GAATTGTGATTTGCATTGTAAAAAAAAAGAAAAAAAGAAAAAAAGAAAGTATTCCAGGCAACTGAGAAGGATGGAATTCTCTTCAAATCATTTTATGAAGCTAAAATTACACTGATACCCAAACCGAGTAAATATCCAACAAGGAAAGACAATTGGCCAATATCTCTTGTGAACATAGATGCAAAAATCCTCAACAAGATTCTACCAAATTGGATCCAAAAATACATTCCAAAAATCTTCCACCATGACCAACTAGGCTTCATCCCCAGGATGCAGGGCTGGTTCAGTATTTGCAAAACCATAAATGAAATTAAATACATCAACAGATGTAAAAGCAAGAACCACATGATTATCTCATTAGATGCAGAAAAAGCTTTTGATAAAATCCAGCATCGCTTCTTGATAAAAACCCTCAAACATCTAGGTATACAAGGAACATACCTCAAAATAGCAAGTGCCATCTGCGACAAACCCACAGCTAGTATATTGATAAATAGTCAGAAACTACAATTATTTCCCCTAAAACTGGAACAAGATAAGTCTGCCCACTCTCTCCCCTCTTGTTCAATATTGTGTTGATTGTCCTAGCCCAGGCAATTAGACAAAAGAAGGA
>NW_006991127.1:0-763 GCF_000164805.1 Carlito syrichta | reverse complement strand
GGAGTATGAGACGGCACGATTAAGGCGAGTAGTATCAGACGGCACTAACAAGGCAAGTAGTATCAGACGGCACTAATAAGGAAAGTAGTATCAGACAGCACTAACAATGCAAGTAGTATCTGATGGCACTCACAACGCAAGTAGTATAAGACGACACTAAGAAGATAAGTAGTATCGGACGACACTAAGATGGCAAGGAGTATCAGACGACACTCAGAAGGCAAGGAATATCAGACCACACTAAGAAGGAAAGTAGTATCATATGACACTAAAATGGAAAGTAGTATCAGATGGCACTAAGAAGGCAAGTAATATCAGACGGCACTAATATGGCAAGTAGTGTCAGACGGAACTAAAAAGGCAAGTAGTATCAGACGGCAATAATAAGGCAAGAAGGATCAGACAGCACTAATAACGCAAGCAGTATCAGATGGAACTAATAAGGCAAGGAGTATCAGACGGCACTAATAAGGAAAGATGAATCAGACGGCACAAATACGGCAAGGATTATCAGAGGGCACTACTAAGGCCAGGAGAATCAGACGGCACTTTTAAGCCAAGGAGTATCAGGCAGCAAATTAAGGGCAAGGAGTATGAGACCGCACAATTAAGGCAAGAAGTATCAGATGACACTAACAAGGCAACTATTATCAGACAGCACTAATAAGGAAAGTAGTATCAGACTGCACTAACATCGCAAGTAGTATAAGACGACACTAAGAAAGTGAGTAGTATCAGACGACACTAAGAAGGAAAGGATTAG
>NW_006991126.1:0-1441 GCF_000164805.1 Carlito syrichta | reverse complement strand
TTAAGTTTGTATATCTTTTATTTCAGAAATTCGACTTATATGAATTTAGTTATTGTTGTATGTAGTAATAGAATATTTATGTGACAATTTTTTTTTATTATTACTTGGAAGGCTGAGGTTAGAGGATCGTCTGAGCCCAGCAGGTTGATGCTGGGGTGGCTGTGAGCCTGCCATTGCACTCCAGCCTGGGCAACGGAGTGAGACTCCAACTCAAAAAAAGATGAATTTAAAAATACCCCTGAAGACAACTAAAGCTTCATTAATATTAAACTGGTTAATTCAATATGGTGTTTTATAATCAAGTGAATGCTCTACAGCCGTTAAAAAACTAGAAAGGATGTACGCATAAATTACCTGGGAAAATAATGTTGCAGATATATTGTAGGATGTGTACGGTATGCTGTTTTTGTATGAGAGAAGAGGATATACACATATGTGAAAGTAAATATCTTAAAATAAATTGTAAATATTGATATTCAATATGCACAATTTGACTGTAAGCACTTGGAAACATCTGGAGAACACACAAGGAACTGGGGTCAGTGACGCTTAACTTTCTCTTGCCTGAATTATCAAGAGTGAATAGCCGTATACATGATCTTATCGATCCGCACTACCGGTCCCAGGCGCTGAAGGGCGCTGTAGCCACCAAAGTCCTGTTTGCGAATCAATCTTCTCAGAGAGCGGCGTGGTGACGCCATCACGCCAGGCGGTGGCGCATGCGCAGTAGGGAGGTAGCGGGCTCGGCGTGTGCTGTTGCCGAGGTTTTTCTGGGCTGGAGTTATCCCGGCAGTTAGGGCGCAGGACGGGTGCGTTTGGCTGCCTGGGCGTTGGGTGGGAGGCGTCTTGGGGCCCACATGAACCAATGGCAGGATGCTCGCCGTGGTTGGGTCCGGGGACAAGACTTCTCCAGACGCTGCTCAGGTAAGAGAAAGGGCAGCAACCGCGTCCCCGAGAAAGGTCATCTGTCTCCTCGCCGGGTGACGGCCCGCTTCGCCCGTCGCTTCGGGGCCTCCGACTGTCGCGGGTGCGCACGTGGCCCGGCCGCCCCTGCTTAGAGGCGTTGGCCTTCGCTGTGCCGCTGCGGAGCTGAAGGGCCAGTGTCTGCGATTGCTCCTCCTTTTAAAAGTGAGGTTCGTCTGTAGAAAGTGGATAGTACCTTACTTCTGTCAAAAAAAAAAGAAAAGAAAAGAAAAGTGAGGTTCTGGCCATTGCTCCCAGGTAAAATACTGATAGTGTTGAAGACACTCCTTACTTAACGCAATTGACCCTCCCTTTCCAGTTTCTTCATTTGTTGCACAGAAAGTGGGAGTAATCGTTTGAGTGAAGGAACCCACTAGTACCATCCTGAGATCTCACGTGGAAAGTTGGTGTGTTTTGTTTCCAGAAATCTCAGCGAGCATACGTACTGTGTTGCTTCCTAACAGGTCTCATTTGAGAG
>NW_006991125.1:0-690 GCF_000164805.1 Carlito syrichta | reverse complement strand
TGAGGGAAACTGCTAAGGGGAGGGAGGGGCATACCTCATCAGCAAGGGTACCTGCAAGATCAATGTTTGTATACCTAACCCTGAATTGTACCCCACATCATTATAATAAATAAATAAATAAATAAAATTTTAAAAATAAAAATAAATAAAAAATGAATGAAGCAAAAAAAAATCAAAGTAATCAAAGTTAAAAGCAGTCATCAATTTCTCTTTTTTGTTTAAAAAAAAAAAACTTATCAGTTTGTTTTTAATATTACTTTCCAGAATTAGCACATTCAGTTTGAAAACAAGGTAGATACAATTCAAGTGTAAAGTTTGCAAAATGTGTAAAGTTTGCAAAATACAATTCAAGTGTAAAGTTTGTAAAAGTTAGTTTCTAAAACCAAAACATGCCTTTAAAATCAGTGTGTGTGTTAGGGGTGGGGAACGGAAAAGTTTTGTCTTTGTTACTGGTAAATCATCTTAAATTATTCATATATTTGCTTTAAATTATCATATAGGTTTACCATTTGACCCAACAATTCCACTACTTGGTATATAGCCAAAGGAGCATAAAATATTCTTCCAAAAAGACACCTGCATTCATATTTTTATCGCGGCACTATTCACAATAGCAAAAACATGGAACCAACCCAGATGCCCATCTACAGTGGACTGGATAATGCAAATCTGGTATATATACACCATGGG
>NW_006991124.1:0-1425 GCF_000164805.1 Carlito syrichta | reverse complement strand
AAGTCAGCACGCTACAGAGTTAGAGAGCTTGTTTGCTACTTAGTTATGTCAGTTAGATAGCCAGCTAGCTAGCTAACTAGTTAGTTAAGTCAGCTAGCAAATCAGCTTGTTACTTAGCTAACTAGTCGGCTAACAACTCAGCTATCTGGTCAGATAACTAGTGGGTTCGTTCACTTTCCATCAGTTCAACTAATTAGTCAGCTTGCTCACCTGCAAACCAGTCAGCTAGCTAAATAGATAAGTAAGCTAGTTAAGTCAGCTAGTTAAGTCAACTAGCTAATTTAGTCAACTGGTTCAGACAGCTAGCTAGGTACTTACCTAATGGGTTATGTCAGCAGGTTGAGTCAGGTAGTTAGCTAGTTAACTAATGGGTTAAGTCAGCTGGTTGAGTCAGCAGGCTAGCTAGTTAGCAAATGGGTTGAGTCAGCTGTTGAGTAGGCTAGCTACCTATTTAGCTAATCAATTAAGTCAGCTGGATTAGTCAGCTAGCTAGCTAGTTAGCTAATGAGTTAAGCCAGCAGGTTGAGTCAGCTAGCTAGCTCATTAGCTAATGAGTTAAGTCAGATGATTAAGTCAGCTAGCTAGAATATTAGATAATGAGTAAGCTAACTACGTAGCCATCTGGTTAAGTCAGCCAGCTAGCTAGGCAGCTAACTATTTAAGTCAGCTTGTTAGCTAGGTAGATAGGTATTTAGGTAAAATCTTAAGTCAGCTGTCTAGCTAGGTAGCTAGCTAGTTAGTTAACTATTTAAGTCAGATGGCTAGTTAATTAGCTAGCTAGGTAGTTAGCTTAAGTCAGCTAGTTAATTCAGCTGGCTAGCAAGCTGGCTAGCTAGGTAGCGAGCCAGTTAAGTCAGTTGGCTAGCCAGCTGGCTAGCTGGTTAATTCAGCTAGTTAAGAGAGCTGGCAAGCCAACTGTCATTGTAGGTAGCTAGCTAGTTAAGTCAACTAGATAGCTAACTGGCTAAATAGTGATGTCAGTGAGTTAAATAGCTGGATAACCAACTGGGTAGCTGGTTAAGTCAGCTAGTTAAGTCAGCTGGCTAGCCACCTGTCTAGATAGGTAGCTAGCTAATTAAGTCAGCTGGCTAGGAAGCTTGCTAGCTAGTTAAATCAGTGAGATAAATGAACTGGTCAGTCATCTGGCTCACTTGGTGGCTCATTAGTTAAGCCAGTTGGCTAGCCGGGTGGCTATCTAGTTTAGTCAGTTAGTTAAGACAGCTGGTTTGCTGGCTGGCTAGCTAGGTGGCTGGCAAGTTAAGCTGGCTGGTTAGCAGGCTGGTCAGGGAGGTGGCCAGCTAGTTCATCCAGCTGGCTAGCCAGCTGACCAGCAGAGTGGCTGGCTATTTAAGCCGACTTGCTATTTAAGCCAGCTGGCTAGCCAGGTGGCCATCTCGCTGGCTAGATTGTCAGCTGCCTAGCCAG
>NW_006991123.1:0-735 GCF_000164805.1 Carlito syrichta | reverse complement strand
ATATTGTTTACATGTCTATACTACCCAAAACAATCTACAGACCTAATGCAATCTCTATCAAAATCTCAATGGCAATTTCCACAGGCAAAAAAGTATAAAAGTCATACAGGATCAACAGACCCTAAATCATCAAAATAGTCTTAAAAAAGAAAAATGATGGAGACCTCACATCTTCTGATTTCAAAACATACTACAAGACAACCAATAGTAATCAAGATGGCATACTGGCATAAAGACAGACATATAGACCAATGAAACAAAATCCAGAAATAAACCCTTCTGTATGTGGATGTCAAGGGCTAGAGGGTAGGAAACACTTATGTTTAATAGGTATAGAGTTTCAATTTTGCAAGATAAAAATGTTCTACAGATCTGATACACAATAATGTGAATATACTTAACACAACTGATCACCCTTAAAGATGGGAGATGGTAAATTTAATGTTAAATGCTTTTTACCCCAATAGAAAGAAACTAAATCCATTAATAATTCAGGCTAACTTTCATCATACATGCAAATTAATAATGTTAAATTCTGCAGCAAATTAAGAATGACTGGCACAGATATTTCAAAAGTAAAATAGCTTTGTTGTAGAGCCGAATAAATCTGTCAAATGTAAGGAAATGTCCTGCTAATTACCAGAATGGTATTTCACAAACAAGTCTGGTAGTTTAAAGAAACAATCCCTTAAATAACAAATCATGGCTTTAAAGGCCCAGATTTGGCAAAGGACT
>NW_006991122.1:0-409 GCF_000164805.1 Carlito syrichta | reverse complement strand
CTCATCACTGAGGAGAATCAATCACTGGCACACACATTACAGAGGAGGCCTGTCACTGGGACACACATAGCAGTGAAGGACCACACTAAGGGGCCCATCACAGAAGAGAGCTGGTAACTGGAACTCCATTTTCCGAGGCACCCATTGGGGCACCCATTACAGAGGAGAGTCAATCACTGAGGCATTCATCACAGAGAAGGTCCAATCTCTTTGACAGCTTTTATAGAATTGAGTCGGTCACATGGGCACACATCACAGAGGAGAACCATTCACTGGAACACCAAACACAAGAAGAGGAGTAATTTGGGCACACATTACTGAAGAAGGACAGTCATTGGGGTACCAATTACAGAGGCAAGTCTGTCACAGTGTTACCAATCACAGATGAGGGCTGGTCACTAAGACACAC
>NW_006991121.1:0-688 GCF_000164805.1 Carlito syrichta | reverse complement strand
CAAGCTGCCTCCCATGCTGCAGAGTCTCACATGATCTCGTCCCGAGGAGACCAGCTTGAGAGTCAGCTAAACTAGCAGCTGTGGTCTCTCTTCTACAACATGTGCTCATTTCCCACGTGATCCAGGCCCTGAGGATGGACTGCTCCAAGAGCCACGTGCAACTGGCCTTGGCCAAGCTCATCTCACTTTTACAGGCCTCCTGACGAATCTCCTCAGCAAGCAGCAGAGGTGAAGGTGGTCAAGGCGGAGTGGGATACGGATCAGGGGAAAATGAGAACTACATCAGAAAGAGCACTGAGGCCCAGAGTGAGAAGAAAGGCCAGGAGCCAGGCGACGTGAGGATGGCTCCAAAAACAGAGGATGCGTCAGGAGAGCACCCACGTGGAACCCCGGGGCCCCATCACCTCACGTCATGGCCAAGTAACTTTAGCCAAGACAGTGACCTCACATTTTGCTCATTTATAGAATGAAGCAGACCTAATACACAAGACAGATTGCAGAAAGATCGCTCAGTAGTGCGAACACGTAATGCATTAGACTTGCTTTGTTCTTTCAGGGCCTGTAGGCCACTGATCTGGAAGAACGGGGTTTTGAATAGCTAGCTCTGCCGTTTCCACTGCTTTATTTTTTTTAAAGCTTCTTCTTTCCTTTTTTTTAAAGCTCACTAAAGAAGTTCCATGATATGGCT
>NW_006991120.1:0-661 GCF_000164805.1 Carlito syrichta | reverse complement strand
AAAAATAGTACACACATGCATGTCTTTGTAGATTGAAAGGTTGATTAGGAATTGTATCATGACTTAAAAAAACTCATTATTGTATTTTTCAGTATTTTATACCTAAGCCATTCCCAATACATATTTTTAAGTAAATAATTTTAAAAATTATCTAATATCTGTTACTTGCCTAGAAAAAAATTCCTATTAATCAGGTTTTGACTATTTTCAGATAACCTCCTAGTAGAACACAAAATGAACATTCATGTTAATGATTTTGAAAGAATCCAACTAATATTGTTAATTCTATAGTACTCCTGTCTGTCTTGGATTAAGCTGAGTGTAATCAGAGATCCATAGGTCTTTGACTTTCTACTATAAGACTGATTGATATTTTTAAAATTCTCATATGGGAATGCCCCAAAACACTGTCAAATTGCTTGTTTTCGTTTTTTTTTCATTTTGTTTTTCATTTTGTTTTTGTCTTTTAGCTTTTGTAAGGGGTGTCTTGTCATGTAACTTTTTAAAGGTATCAGTAGATTCTCTAAGCCTGGGCAGGCAATCGTAGACCAAAGTCAGGTAGAGGTACACAAAATGGGTAGCTTGGTCAGTGCTATGTCTCCTCTCAAAAAATGTGGACAGTTTCCACATATGAGAATGTACTTCCATATGTCATGAGCAG
>NW_006991119.1:0-1154 GCF_000164805.1 Carlito syrichta | reverse complement strand
TCTCCAGAGGAGTGGGAATGCTGGACTGGTCTCAGCCAATTTGTACTGGGATACAATGTTAGAGACCACAGAAAACTGGTTTCCTGGGTGAGGACCATCTCAAAAAACAATTTATCTTCCATAGTAAGAATTTCGTGTCCTTCTTGTGTAGAATGTTGTCTGTGAGTTTCTGCTTTGCGCAGATGAGTTTCCGATTCCTGCTTTCATTGAAAACTTTGGGATTCATTGGCGTACAAAAGAAAGAATTAAAGATATTTCATTTTGATATGAATATTTCCCTATATTGAGCTGATCTGTGTCCTTTACACTATATTAGTGCTATGTCCAGAAATTTGGGGGCATAAAATATTGTTGCCTACACCTTAAAATCTAATAGCTGCCACCTAATTTTGATACACTAGAACTGAGCTGAAAACCTACAAATTAAAAATTTTCTTTGCCGGGCTTGGTGGCTCAACCTGTAATCCCGCGCCTTTGGGAGGCTGAGGTGAGTGGATTGCCTGAGCCCGCGGGTTCGAGACCCGCCTGGGCAGTGTAACCTAATCTCTATAATAAATCAAAAAATCAGCAGGGCATGGTAGCGCATGCCTGTAATTCTGGCTACTTGGAAGGCTGAGGCGGAAAGATCACCGGAGCCCAGCAGGTCGAGGCTGCGGTGGCTGGGAGTGACCACTGCACTCCAGTCTGGGCGACAGAGTGAGACTCCAACTAAAAAAAATATTAAAAATAAAAAATTCTTCTGAAATGTTTAAAGGTTCTGTTGGAAAACAGTATTTTGAGATTAAATTTCTAGAGTCTTGTATGGTGTCTTCTTTCCTGAGCACAGTACTAGGATCGTAACAGGAGAATCCCAGCAAGAGTCATGTTACATTTTTCTAATAAAACAGGCCTTGCTGTCTCTAAGCCGAACCTGATCACCTGTCTGGAGCAAAGGAAGGAACCCTGGAATGTGAAGAAACACAGCACATTAGCCGGACCCCCAGGTAGGTAGGAGTGAATGAAACAGATGACACAGGTCTAGGTCGAAGTAGACCTTCAAATAAGGTTTGGGAAGAGGGTCTGTCCCTATGCCTGGGATTTTTTCTCTTGACCTCACAGTGGGACATCTATTCTATCTGCTGAAATTCTCCAGAAACTCTTGTTTTCCTTCGATG
>NW_006991118.1:0-721 GCF_000164805.1 Carlito syrichta | reverse complement strand
TCATCCCTCACTCAAATGTCACCAGAGCCATCTCCAGAGCTGCTACTCCATTTTGTCCTTGCTGCAGCCCAGCAGTTTCATCCCCACATTTGCAGTGTGAGAAGATACACAGAGGGACTTCAGGCCACCTGACCTCACCATTTTATGCCAACTTTGCATGCGTGCTTGTGAAAAGTAGATACAGTGTGTGGGGAAGGGAAGAAGAAGAGGATGGGGTGTTGTCTTCTCCCCAACACACTTCTCATGGGGAAGTTGGCCCATAATATGTGACCCACTCATGACCAAGGAGGACAACTTAGGCAGCATTCCCAGATCGGGAAGCTGCCCTTCTGTGTCCTCTGCATTTATTTAGGTCTACTCCCATGCCCATGCACATCAGAGCCCACCCTCAATGTCCCCATGATAATAGCAGGATGCTCAGATGGAACCCCAGTGCCACCTTTTCCATTCTGAAGTTCTCTTCCCGCCAATGGGAATCTGTGGGACCTGTGGTCCACTCTCTTAGAAATAAGCTGAGTGACTGGCAGGTGAATCATGACTTCTCATGTGACCTACGATGCTTCTTAGTGGACAGAGCTAGGTGAGTTTAATCTCCTGCACAGAGAAAATTTACATTTCCACAGCGGCTATGGGTATGTCAACCAAAATGCTCTAGGGGAGACACACGTTCCTGTGGAGCTTTGGGGAAGAAGGGGCTCCCTTTCCTGTCTCCTTTGTTTTT
>NW_006991117.1:0-657 GCF_000164805.1 Carlito syrichta | reverse complement strand
TAAGTCAGCTGGTTAAATCATCTAGATTGCTAGTTAGCTAATGAGTTAAGTCAGGTGGCTAAGACAGCTAGCTAGCTAGTTAACTAACGAGTGAAGTCAGCTGGTTAAGTCAGCTAGCTAGCTAGTTCTCTAACGAGTTAAGACAGCTAGCTAAGTCAGCTATCTAACAGTTAGCTAACAAGTTAATCAGCTAGCTAAGTCAGCTAGATAACTAGTTAGCTAACGAGTTAAGTCAGCCAGCTAAGTCAGCTGGCTAATAAGTCAGCTAGCTAAGTCAGCTAGTTAAGTCAGCTAGCTAACTAGTTAATTCAACTAGCTAAGTCAGCTAGCTAACTAGTAAGGTCAGCTAGCTAAGTCAACTGGTTAAGTCAGCTAGCTGCCTAGTCAGCTAACTAGCTAAGTCAACTGGTTAAGTCAGCTAGCTAGCTAGTCGGCTAACTTGCTAAGTCAGCTGTTTAATCAGTTGGCTAACAAGTCGGCTAACAAGTCAGCTGGTTGAATCAGCTAGTCAGCTAACGAGTTAAGTCAGCTGGTTGAATCAGCTGGCTGGCTAGTGAGCTAACGAGTTAAGTCAGCTGGATGAGTCAACTGGCTGACGAGAGCTAACGAGTTAAGTCAGCTGGTGGAGTCATCTGACTGGCTAGTGAGCTAACGAGT
>NW_006991116.1:0-780 GCF_000164805.1 Carlito syrichta | reverse complement strand
GGATTTCAGGCCAGCCTGAGCAACTGGTGAGACCTGTCTAACAATGAATCCAATAGTTGGCTGGGCATGATGGCAAACGTTTGTGGAACCAGCTACTCAGGAGGCTAAAGGAGAAAGATGGCCTGATACCATCACATTGAGGCTGCAGTGACCATGGATTTTCTCTGTATTCCATCCCGGACATCAGAGTCAAAATCCAACCTAATATAAAAGTATTTACGCCGGGCTCGGTGGCTCAGCCTGTAATCCCACGCCTTTGGGAGGCTGAGGTGAGTGGATTGCCTGAGCCCGCGGGTTGGAGACCCACCTGGGAAGCGAGACCTCATCTCTACAATAAATCAAAAAAAAAAACAAATCAGCCAGGCGTGGTAGCGCATGCCTGTAATTCTGGCTACTTGGAAGGCTGAGGCGAAAGGATTGCCAGAGCCCAGCATGTCGAGGCTGTGGTGGCTGGGAGCGGCCACTGCACTCCAGTCTGGGTGATAGAGTGAGACTCCAACTCAAAAAAAAAAAAAGTATTTACAATAGGATTGAGAAAGTTAGGTCTCCTGTGTAATCTTTATTACAATAATCAAAATGACACATACCTAAAAAAAAGAAGAAAATATGACCTATAAAAAAGGATCACTAGAAACATTCTTCCATATGTTACTCAATAGTATATGGTCATCATATGCCTATATTCTTGGGTAAGATATAATAGATTAACACTCATAGCAACATAATTTATTGTGTGGACAACAAAAGTTAATTCTTTATAAACAATTCTATTCATTAAAA
>NW_006991115.1:0-542 GCF_000164805.1 Carlito syrichta | reverse complement strand
CAAAAAAACCCCACAAATTAAAAAAACAAAGCAAAACAAAAAACCCCTCCTTGTATCGGTAAAGGGCCTTCAAATTAACTCATTTATTACTGTTAAGTATTTTTTTCTATGGCTCTATTAAAATACTCACTACTCTCTTCTCTCTTGCTTCTCAAACTTAACTTGCAAACAACTTTTTTTGTGGTCTTTTTTGGTTTTTCTGCTAAATACTAATTTATCCATCACCATTATTGACTTTTTTCTATTTTAATAAAAAAGTACAAAATATTTAAGTATGTATTTACTGTTAAAGATATGCTCTCTCTCTCTCTCTCTCTCTCTCTCTCTCTCTCTCTCTCTATATATATATATATATATATATATATAGTCATTCTCTATTCCTCCTTTGAATGAGATTCAAAGCATTTATTCTGTTATGTATACAGTACTGTTATACACAGTGGTCCCCAATTTTTTGACATCAGGAACTGGTTTCGTGGAAGACAGTTTTTGCACAGTTAGGCGGGGAGGGGATCATCAGATATTAGATTCTCATAAGGAGC
>NW_006991114.1:0-690 GCF_000164805.1 Carlito syrichta | reverse complement strand
TACCAGCAAAGTAGTCGAACAACTCGTCAGCCAAGTTAAGTCACCTAGCTAACTCGTTAACCAACTAGTTGAGTCAGCTAGTTAACTCATTTAACAACTACTTAAAACAGCCAACTCATTAAACAACTCGTTAAGTCAGGTAACTACCTCATTAGCCAACTAGTTAAGTCAGCTAAGTCAGCTAGCTTAAAAGCTAGTTAGCTAAGTCAGCTAGCTAAGTCAGCTAGCTCACTAGTTAGCTATTTGTCAGCTACTTAACTCTGTTACCTAACTAGATAGCTAATTATTAAAACAGCTAGATATTCAGCTAGTTAAATAGTTAGGTAATATTGAATTCAGTTAGTTAAGTCAGCTAGCTAATGAGTTAAGTCAGCCATATAGTCAGCTACCTAAGTAGTAAACTCACCTAGCTAAATCAGTTAGTTAACTCATCTTCCTAATTTAGTCAGCTGCTTAAGGCAGATAGCTAGGTAGTTAGCAAATGGGTTAACTCAGCAGGTTTAGTCAGGTAGTTAGCAAGCTAAATAACGGGTTAAGTCAGCTGATTGAGTCAGGTACCTAACTAGTTAGCAAATGGGTTGAGTCAGCTGCTTGAGTAGGCTAGCTAGAGAGTTAGCTAACGATGGAAGTCTGCTGGATGAGTCAGCCAGATAGCTAGTTAGTTAAAGAGTTAAGTCAGTTAGCTAGTTG
>NW_006991113.1:0-821 GCF_000164805.1 Carlito syrichta | reverse complement strand
TAGCTGAGTTTACTAGCCAGCCGGCGAGTGAGCCAACTGTCAGCTGAACTAAATAGTCACCCGGCGAATGAGCTGACTGGTCAGCTGAATTTAGTCAGCTGGCGAGTGAGCTGTCTCGTCCAAAGACTTACCTAGTCAGCCAGCGAGTGAGCCGTCAGTTGAGCCAACATAACTACTAGGCCTTCAAGTGAGCCGAAGGGTGAGCTGCCTTAACAAGTAAGGTGGCCAGCGAGCCTACCAGTGAGTTGACTTAACTACATGACTGGTGAGCAAGCCAAATAGTTAACTGTCCTGTTGGCCTGTGAGCAAGCTGACAAGTGAGTTGGTGTGTTGGCTGGAGAGCGAGCCGACTAGTTAGCTGACCTGATGGAAAGTGACAGAGCCCACTAGTTAGCTGACCAGCTAGCTGAGTTGGTAGCAAACTAGTTAGCTAAGTAACTACCTGATTTGCCAGCTGACTTAACTAGCTAGCTGACTATCAATCTGACATAACTAGCCAGCTAACAAGCTATCTATCTGTCTAGATAGCTGACTTAACTAGCTAGCTAACTGGTTACATATTTGGCTAGTTGACTTAACTATCTAGCTGACTATCTAGCTGACTTGCTAGTTGACAACTAGAGAGCTGACTAGCAACCTGACTAGCTAGCTGACTTAACTAGCTGGCTGAATAGTTAGCTGACTTGCTGCCAGACTTAACTAGCTATTTGGCTAGTTAGCTGACTTAACTAGCTGACTAGATAGTTGGCTGGCTAGCTTGCTTAACTAGCTAGTTACCTGGCAGACTAGCTGGCTAGACAGCAAGCTATGTAGCTAGGGTG
>NW_006991112.1:0-846 GCF_000164805.1 Carlito syrichta | reverse complement strand
TGAGCCTCCTTCATGATGGGTGGTCCCATGACTGGGCCTCCTCTGTGAATGTTGCCACAATGACAGGCCATACTCTGTGATTGCCAATGCAGTGACTAACCCTTTCCATGATGTATTTCTTTGTATCTGGTCATCCTCCAAAATCGAAGCCCCAGTGACTATCCCTCCTCTCTGGTGGGTGTCCTAGGATCTGAAACTCCTCCATAATGCGTTTCCCAGTAACTGGCCTTACTCTGTGGTGTGTGTCTAAGTGACTTCCTGTCTTCTATTATCAGAACCCCTGTGACTGAGCCCTATTAATGGGTGTCCCAGTGACTAGACTTCTTCTGTGACAGATCCCTAAGGGACTGGGCTTCATCTGTGATGTGTACCCCAGCAAAAAGCCATACTCCGTTATGGGAGTTTCAGGGCCTGGCCCTCTTTTAATATAGATTTCTTACTGATTGGCCTTCCTTTGTGAAGATTGCTTAATTCACTGACTCTGTACTGTGATGTATTTACCAATGATTCAACATCCTCCATTATACGTGCTACACTGACTGCATCTTCTTTGTGATTTTTGCCCCAGTGACTGGCCTTCTTCCAAATTTTGTGTTCCTTCACTAGTATTCATCTGTGATCAGTGTTCGAGTAACAAGTTCTCCTCCATAATTGGCACCTCAGTGATTGTCTGTACTCTGTGGCGGGTTTCCCAGTGACTGGTTTTCCATTGTGATGGGTGTCCCAGTGACTGGTCCTCCTCTGTGTTGTCTACAACAATGATTAGCCTTTCTTTATATGTTGGGCATACCAGTCATTAGCACTTCTCTGTGATGGGTACACCACTATCTGACTCTGCTCTGTCAT
>NW_006991111.1:0-783 GCF_000164805.1 Carlito syrichta | reverse complement strand
AGGACTCCCAATACTGAAATTACAGCTCATTCTCAGCAAGACGCTAAGATATTTCCTGGTGACCTAGAATTCCAGTTGCTTGGATATCAAGAGAAAGGCTCCCATAAAGTTCTTGAGGAATTGGAACCCAAGATTCCTGGTCCCTTTTCAAAAGATACACTAAAAATGTGGTGACATAGAAGACCAGATTGCTGATTAAACCTTATCAAGAGACTTTGTAGATTTAGGGGATTGAGAACTCCAAGAACCGGATTCCCATTCCGTTCTCAGCAAGATGCCCTGAATTTCCCTGACCATGTGGATTCCAAAACTCTGTGTGCAAAAATGCAGATGCCGAGATGTTTCCTAGGGACGAGGAATCCATGGATCCTGGTTACATTTTAGTAATTCGTACTAAATAATTAGCAACTGCAAAACCCTCGGCCCCTCTACAAATACAGTACAAACGGAAATTTAAGTATTACCAAGTTCATGTTAAGACCAAAATTACATCCAAATACGGCAATATGATACTTTTTTCAGGGAATCTGGCCTTAATTGCCCTGAGGAACTTAAGAGATTTTTACTACCAGATACCCGATTACAACTGTCAAGAGGACCAGAATGTCGCTGGAGTCCTGAAATTACTGATTCATAATACCCACAATCCAAATATCTCAGAAACATGAGACGAGCTCGAAGACTTGATTCTTGTTTACACCACAGCAAAACGACTTGAGAATTTTTCCGATTCTGGACTAGTGTATCACAGATTCCTCATTCTTCTTTACCGAAGGGCCATGG
>NW_006991110.1:0-808 GCF_000164805.1 Carlito syrichta | reverse complement strand
AGATCAATTTCTAGTCTTTAAAAATGGCACTTTGTCTTCTAAGAGTTTACATAGTTTGCATTTCACTAGCAGTGTAGAAGCCTTTCTTTTTTTCCACATCCTTGCCAACATCTGTTGTTATTTGTATTTTAATGATGGCCATTCTTTTTTTTTTTTGAGTTGGAGTCTCACTCTGTCACTCAGACTGGAGTGCAGTGGCCTCTCCCGGCCACTGCAGCCTCGACCTGCTGGGCTCCGGTGATTCTTCTACTTCAGCCTTTCAAGTAGCTGGAACTACAAGCGCGTGCTACCACACCCGGCTAATTTTTGATTTATTGTAGAGATGAGGTCTCGCCAAGTTGCCCAGGCGGGTCTCGAACCCACGGGCTCCGGCAATCCACTCACCTCAGCCTCCCAAAGTGCTGGGATTATAGGCTGAGCCACTGAGCCCGGCCATGATGGCCATTCTTACTGGGCTTAGGTGGTATTTCAGTGTGGTTTTTGATTTGCATTTTTTTGATGATGCCTGAGGCTGATCACTTTTTCAAGTGTCTGTTGGCTTCCCCAATTCTTCTTTTGAGAAGAGTCCATTTATCTCTTTCATCCACTTTTAAAAGAGACTGCTAGTTTCTTTTCTTTTTTTTTCCTTTCGGGCATTTGAGTTCCTTGTACATCCTAGATATTAGGCCTTTTTCAAATATTCAATTCACAATATTTTGCATTCGGTGGCTGTTCCCCTGCTCTCTTGATGGATTGTTTCCTTTGCAGAAGCCCATTAGTGTGCTTGTCTATCTTTTTTCTTAAGGTATTTGCCCTTAGCGTTCTGAAT
>NW_006991109.1:0-457 GCF_000164805.1 Carlito syrichta | reverse complement strand
TCAAAAATAAATCAATGATTAGCCACACATAAAAATGCAGGTGAGTGGTTCCATCCAAAGAGGGACCGAGTTGGTTGGATCACCTTGGTTGCCCTGCAATCCAGCCTGTGTAACAGGGTGTGATTCCAACTCCAAATAATAATAATCACCACCATCAACACCACCACCCTGCCACACACCAAGAGAAGTCACCCTCAGGGATGGAAGAGTAAAAGGCACTCTCTACCCTGTCATTTGTGGGAGGTTTCAAAGGTGGCCACTGGGCACATCCGTCCCATCCATTTGGCCACACGTCCCAGAATTGCTGGCTCCATACTCCATACTAGGGCGCCACAGTAAAGACATGTGTGAGCTCATAGAACAGACTACCCTGAGCTAGGGTGGCTGTCAGGCACAGAGCAGTCAAGGCAGTCCAACAATGCCACAGCCAGCCCAGGTTCCAAACGCCCTGTCTGCT
>NW_006991108.1:0-929 GCF_000164805.1 Carlito syrichta | reverse complement strand
TCATAAGGTCAAACAAGAATCAGGGTTTCGATGCATGTATCTGGGAAACGGAGTAATCATACATAGGAAACTGAACGGCTGTTGCTAAAAATAAGGAATCTGGGTTATATGAGTCCTCAGTCCTGAAAATCTAAAGGGCATCTTGCTGACGGCTAGAGAAGAATCAGGGATTCGAGGCATGAATGTGGGTAATAGTAGTCCTCATATACAGGAAACTACATGGCCTCTTGCTAAAAAAAAGAAGATATTTGTTTTTCCACAGTTCCTCTATTAAAAATCTACATGGCATCTTACTAAGCGCTAAACAAGAATCAGGGTTTCCAAACAGAAATGTAGGGAAGGAGAGTCCTCATATACAGGACACTACACAGTCTCTAACTAAGGAAGATTAAAGAATGTTTTTTGAGCGAGTCCTCAATCCAAAAAATTCCCAGTTTGTCTGCTATGAAACAAACAAGAAACGGGGCTTCAAGATACCCAAATGTTTTGGAGCATTTTAACATGTGGATATTGCGAATCAGTCATTTCAGGACACCAGCAACATTTGGTCCTCTTGAAAGTTGTAAACGGGTATCGGGGATTCCAAGTCCGTTAGGTTCCTCGCAACAACTAGTCCAAAAAACAGGACAAAAATAATCTTCTTGCCATATTTGGATGTAACTCTGGTTTTAAGATGAACCCTGTAATCCTTCACCTTGCGTTTCCTTTAAATTTTGAGAGGAGTCAAGGGTTTTGCAGTTGCCAAATGTTTAGTACGTATTTTTAAAGGTAACCAGGAATCATGGATTCCACGTCCCTAGGAAACTTCTGGGCATCTGTCTTTCTGTATAGAGTTTGTAATCCACATCGACAGGGAAAATCAGGGCATCTTGCTGAGAACGAAAAGGAAATTCGGTTCGAGGAGCGCTCATTATCCATAATCTACAGGG
>NW_006991107.1:0-778 GCF_000164805.1 Carlito syrichta | reverse complement strand
GGGGCCGGGCTTGAGCCCAGATGCCCACAAGCGTCAGCTGTGATTTATTTTCCAACAAAGCCATCTGGGAAGTGAGATCTCAGTAATGCAGGAGCCACCTGGAGACCGCTCCCCTGGTCCTGGGCCAGAAGCTACCATCTGGAAATTCCTCTTTTAGCCTGTCATTAGAGGTGAATGTGGATGAAGCCGCCCAACCACCAGCTGAATCTCTGAGACCAAGTCTAAAGCTCAGAGATGGCTCAGGCACTTGGGAAACCTGCTTCACACCTTAAATAACTTAATTTGAAATGTTTTCTATAGAAACCAGTGCTAAGTGTACTGTTGGTCATTTCTCTGAAGTCCTGGGCTCTATTATTTTAGAACTTCATTGAGTCTTTGAGATCAGGATGAGCCCTCCATTAAAATAATGCTCCTTGATGTCAGATTTTACCTGTTTGCTGCCATGGACAGCTCAGCCTCATTTATCACAGTCGGACCTCCACTTCAACCCTCTTCGCTTTTCATGGCCATCTGATGTTTCCTGAAAACACTCAAAGAAATTGACTGGTTTTAACCAAATTCTCTCCATTGGTGATAACTTTCAGAGGAGCATTTCTTCTGTGACTACACAGCCACATTCCAAAGGAACAAACGAGTGTAACAAGAAAGCCTGAAATGCTCCCGTGCCAAAGAACAACATAAGGACATTTTTTAAATTGGGTACAAAAGGTCATCTGACTTCCTATGATGAAACTGTAAATGAGTATGTGACCTTCAACATTTGATTTCTTGTCTACAC
>NW_006991106.1:0-720 GCF_000164805.1 Carlito syrichta | reverse complement strand
CATGACCTGTTCTTCCTTATGAGGGTCTTCTGGTTTTGTTCACTTTTCCCTCTGTTTTACAGTCTGTCTATTCAGCAGTTTGCAGTCTTGGTCCTCTTGAGCGCGCCGATGAGCGACTTCCCGTCCTCGACGAATTTGTTGGTCTTCTCCAGCTCCGCTTCGTGCGACTTGAGCGTCTCTCGGAAGTGCGGGCCGGCCGGCCGCGGCTGCCCCAGGCTCGCGAAACGGGCCAGTGGGCGAGCAGGAAAAGCGGCGGCGGTCCCACAGCGGTGCCAGGAAGCGAGCGAGTAGGCAACCGAGTGCGTTGGCTCCTCCCCGCTTCTTTCACCTGCTCGCTTTCCAACAACCTCGAGTGCCCTCTCCACATTAAATGTTTACATCATGTTTTTTCTTTTGTTTATGGGGAAGTTGACCTTTACAAGTCTCATTTTGTTCCTTCCTGCTACCAGTGGTGTAACAAAATAGCAGCTGCCAATTTATCAGCCACATCCTGTGACCTCTAGGCCAACTGAATCTCTTCTCTTCACTATTCTATTTCTTTTCCTTTACTAATCTATTTTCTTAATTCTACCCATTTTACATTTTATATTTCTAGACAAAATTTATGTCTAAATCTACACTTATATATGAAATTAATCTTACTTCTAATCCTAAATGTATTTAAATTTAAACCTACATTAAGTGTATATAATTTTAAGTTTACCTTAAAACTTAATTATG
>NW_006991105.1:0-830 GCF_000164805.1 Carlito syrichta | reverse complement strand
TTATTCAGATGGTGGTTTGAATCCTGAGTCTACAGGATAAGACCTTCACTGGAAGCAAGATCTGAAAATAGGACTTAGCAGGTAAAGTCACACAAAGATTGTATACACTAGTGTCCATCATCAAACATACCCATCCAGAGGGAGGTACTTCCTGGAACCATGGCTGAGAAAACAGCCCAGAAACAGACAGTTGATGGTGACATCTCTTCCTTATAACTATTATTATTTTGTATATGGCAATAACAAGAACATGAACACTTGCTTTTTTAAGTATCTACTTTCAAGAGAGTTCAATGAGGTTGAGCCTTGTAGATGGGATAAGGCAGGCTTTTTGATAAACTGTTCTCCCAACACTCCTTCCTTCTCATTTTTCTGACAAAATTGGAGAAGGTATTTTAAAAAATGGAAGAAAGCCGGGCTCGGTGGCTCAGCCTGTAATCCCCCGCCTTTGGGAGGCTGAGGTGAGTGGATGGCCTGAGCCCGCGGGTTCGAGACCCGCCTGGGCAGCGAGACCTCATCACTACAATAAATCAAAAAATCAGCCAGGCATGGTAGCGCATGCCTGTAATTCCAGCTACTTGGAAGGCTGAGGCTGAAGGATCGCTGGAGACCAGCAGGCGAGGCTGCGGTGGCCGGGAGTGGCCACTGCACTCCAGTCTGGGCGACCGGGTGAGACTCCAACTCAAAAAAAAAAAAAAAATGGAAGAAAGGGAGGGAGGGAGGGAGGAAGGGGGGAGAAAAAGAGGAAAGAAGGAAGAGAGGAAGGGGGAGAGGGAGGGAAAGAGAGGGGAAGGGGGGAAGGGAGGAAGGACTGTGATATTTCTCTTGGA
>NW_006991104.1:0-772 GCF_000164805.1 Carlito syrichta | reverse complement strand
ATTGACCTGCAGAGGTAAAAAGAAAGACTCCTTGTAAAGGGAGGGAGTGAGGGCCACATGGAAGCAGCTCTCGCTCCTTGCAGGCCTTGAATTCACAGTGTCCTTGAGCAGGAGACAGCGTTCACATCAGAACTCACACTTTCGGCCTTGAAAACAGAAAGAAACTCTTGCTTCCTTTCCATATGACCCCGCTCCTCCGATGGAAGTCGACAGCAGCACCTCTCCAGAGAGGCTAAAAGCAGCTCTGGGCTACACCCCCCACCCAGACTTTTTCTTAGGAAAAGTCAATAATTAAGCAAATTGCTTAACACTTAGTTCCAGTTCCTGCATATCTGGAGTTTAAATGCATAATACACCATTAATTTCCATGCTGCAGTTTTATCTTAAAGAAAGTAACAAAATGTCCTTACACTGACACAGAAATTCTCCATTTTAGAACCAGGAATTCCCATGTTTCACAAGAAAAAATGGAAATCTACTGAATTAATTTTTTAAAAGAAAAGAGATCAGATGAAATATTTCTTTGTTTTTCCTTTTGGAAATTTTGATGTATAATTCTGCCTGCCTACTTTTCTGCAAAAATGAGATGTACAGATTTCAATTCCCTGCTATGAAAAGTGATGTGGTGGCAATTTTATAAATGTTGCTTTCTGATTTTTATCAGAGTGAGAAAATAATTAAAA
Organism: Carlito syrichta; assembly: GCF_000164805.1. Classification (NCBI taxonomy): domain Eukaryota; kingdom Metazoa; phylum Chordata; class Mammalia; order Primates; family Tarsiidae; genus Carlito; species Carlito syrichta. Next base: position 89 of record NW_006991104.1, on the reverse strand, counting down.
TTATTATTGATTTGCAAGTAGTGAACAGTTCATATTTTGATTTCCCTCCATTTTAGTTGAATATAATTTACAATAAATGTACATATTGT
>NW_006991103.1:0-697 GCF_000164805.1 Carlito syrichta | reverse complement strand
CAAGCAAAGGAACAATTCAAATCAGGAACCCCTATCCCTCACTCCAACCAGAACAGGCTCAGAAAGACTCTGAAGCTGCCACATGGTCACAGAAGATTTTTGGACAGAACAAGGAAAGTGACATGTAGGAAGAGGAAGTGAAATACAGAAACATCTGGATTGGCAACAGTTTGGCATTTGCCTTGTTTGAACATGGTTTGAAAAGTTGTCCATGTCTGATTGGCTGAAACTCTGTGATTAGTACAAGGTTGGGTCACAGTCTCTTTACACATCCAATCAAGTTACAGTTCACTTTGTGTGAAAAAAGCTTTAGGTTGAACTCAAAATCTATCAGAAGGCAGCTTTAAGCTAAACTTAGTTTAACACTTGTTAGATTTTTCTGTCAGTTGTTTCACAAATAGGTAACAGTTTTTTCTTTTGTTTTGTTTTTCTATTCAATTACAATAGTATAATTAAATACTTGCTACATCAATATTTTAAACTACATTACAGTTCAGCCTGTAATTGAACTGAGCTGAATTGCTTTATAAAAATCCAAGCTAGCCAGGCTCGGTGGCTCAGCCTATAATCCTGCGCCTTTGGGAGGATTGTGAGTGGATTGTTTGAGCCCGCGGGTTCGAGACCCGCCTGGGCAGTGAGACCTCATCTTTACAATAAAAAAAAAAAAAAATCAGCCGGTCGTGGTAGCGCATGCCTG
>NW_006991102.1:0-749 GCF_000164805.1 Carlito syrichta | reverse complement strand
TTCCCAGTCCCCAGAACAAGACCCTGTCTCCGAAAAAAACAGAATTGTACGATTCTCAACTGCATGTGGTGTGTTCACAGGGCAACTGGATTTAGAGCCAGGAAAAATGGGATTGGGGGGAAGAAATGTCCCCGGGTGAGGAATGTGTCCCTAGACTTTCTTGGGCTAAGGTCCTCACTGTCGAGTCGGAGGGTCGGCCTGCCTGGGGCACATTTCTCACCTCAGAGAAGAGTGCCAGCATGAACCTGGTCAGCGAGCCTCGGGAACTCCTGCACCAAATAGGGGCAGCCATTTCGGGGGTTGAGGTTGGAAGGAGCTGAGCTTGGGGGCCGCTTACACGTGGAGGTGTGGGGGGTAGGACAGAGGGCAGATGGTTTGTAGGAGAGTGAATTTTTCTTTTTTCTTTCTTTCTTTTTCCTTTCTTTCTCTCTCTCTCTCTCTCTCTCTCTCTCTCTTTCTTTCTTTCTTTCTTCATTTTCTTCTCACACTAGCTTGCCTAGGCTGCTCTCAAACTGCCCATCTTGGGCCATCCTCTCAGCCTTGGGCTCCCCAACTGCTCTGATCTCAGGATTTCCACTTGGTCGACATCCTGGTCTTCCTGTCTGATCTTGAATTCTGGGCTGGAGGAGATCCTCCCGCCGAGACCTGCCCTTGCCCAAGGTTTTCTGGGTTTTGCTTGGGGTCATGGTGGGGACTTGCTATGGTCACCAGCCTGGTATCGAGCTCCCGGGCTCCAGTCATCTTCCCAT
>NW_006991101.1:0-717 GCF_000164805.1 Carlito syrichta | reverse complement strand
AAATGGAGAGAGAGAGAGAGAGAGAGAGAGAGAGAGAGAGAGAGAGGGAGAGACTGACTCACCTGGTCAAGGTAGGGAAGGGGGCCAAAGCTTAGGAAAACATGACAGCCATAGTTCAAAAGCCACATAGCCAGACCTGAGCTTAACAAAGCAATGGCTGTCTGTCGTTTATAGTCTTATGTCACCCCAATTCTATTCAAAATGTTTAAAAAGTAACCCATAGCAAGTAATATCTGAAAATGCGCTTAACTTCCTTCTGCAGTTGCAGGCGAAGAAATGCTACACACCCTTATTGGAGTGCAACTCAGCCTGGTGATTATTATAGATTATGAGTATCACATGTTGCTTTAAATCATTAAGTGGCTCCCTAACTAGTCAAGAAAAATAAAATAATTAGCCAAAAAAAATGCTAATTTTAAACTGAATAAACAACAACAACAACAAAAAGCAGTCCCATTAGCTATTAAAGAAAGGCAAAATCAAATATTTGGGGTATGATTTTATGCTGATTCTTTTGTAATAAATCCATTAAAAGAATGAAAACTCAACATTTGTTTGTCTGTGAAGAAAGAGGTTTAATATCATACAGCTATCTGTAAATTGGTTTCCTTTCCTCTGGAGAGCAATGTGGCAATTTGCAAGAAGGTCCATAAAAACCTCTCATTTGATCCTATGTTTTCAGCTTGCAGAATATTTTCAAGAAAATAAACATAATAG
>NW_006991100.1:0-5297 GCF_000164805.1 Carlito syrichta | reverse complement strand
CAGTGTCCCAGGTTCCACCTGGCACTGGCTCAGGCTCCAAGGCCCCATGTCCATCAGTCAATCACCAAGTGAAGATGATGAGAAAGTGACTTGAGCCAGGAGCACCCTCAGCTGAGATACACTCATGATACAAACTCATCTTTAGTGTCTAGGACAGAGGTGTGCAACATTTTGTCTTCCTTGAGCCTCATGAAGTAAAGAAGAATTGTTTGTGGCTGCACATAAGTGTCATAATACCATTAGTGCATGTACATAATAGGACTTCTCTCTATATATGTATATGTATATATGTATATGTGTGTATATATATGTGTGTGCATGTGTATAAATATATATATATATTTTAGTTGGAGTCTCTGTCTCCCAGTTGGAGCCTAGCCTCCCCAAATGCTGGAATTACAGGCATAAGCCTTGCACATGACCTGAACACCTTTAATAATATTAAGCAATCTGATACAGTATCAGTAACTAGACAAGACAGAATACAATCATATACAATACAACTTTTAAAAGTTATTTTGATCCCTTGTGGGCAAATGAAGGACATTCGATCACGGAGGATAAGGCACAGAGTTCGAAGGGAAGCCTGGATCCATTAAGGGCTTTCAAGGTAGACAGTGTTGCTGCATTAGTATGTCTAGTGTACTTTGAGGGTTATGCTGAGCTTCATTTTGTTAAAATGTAATATTAGCTTTATTTTTACGCTTTTCAGCAACAATTAGAGAAATTTTTAATTTGTGAGGGGGAAAAAAAGATGAAGAGCAGAAGGGATGGAGATTTTTCCAGAAGCACAGAGGTCAAAGTGGGAAGAGGGTGGAAAGGGAAGTGTGGTTGGGAAGAGGTGTCCATGAGATACCCTTTAAGGAAGAAAGGCATTTCTCAACTGAGCATTGAGCAAGGTAATGCATCAGGGACAGCACTCTTAGTTCACCATCCTGGGTCCTTTTCTGAGCACAGGAAGGTCATATGCGCCTACCTTCTCTGGAGTTGGTTGAGGCCCCTCGGCTGACCTCAGCCAACTCCAGAAAAAGTGGGCAGAAGTCCATAGACTGCTTCCAGGCCCAGCCCAAAAACCTTCCACAGGTCTATCAGCTCTCTCCTCTGCAGCAAGAGTGAGGGCCAGTGAGAAAGATGAAATGTCACAGCACACAGGCAGCTAGGTCTCAAGTCACCGCATGGAAAAGAGCCATGAGAGGACCACTTCTCATTGGACTTTGCACGAACAAGAAGGAAACCTTTCCTATGAGCCACTGAAATTGGGGGACTTTTTTATTCCCACAGTTTGTGTTATGAATACTCATCCTGACTAATGCCAGCAGCTCATAGGAGCCTCAGAATAACAAACAGGAAATGATGAAGAAAAGAGGCTGCATGATGCACTTCCTGTTGCTGTTGCTGTTTTAGGACAGCTTGGGTGAGTCCAGGAGTAAATGGGAGTGGGGAAGAAAGAGAAGAAACCCAGAAGTCTCTACTTGCGAAAGCAAGAGTCTGCAGAAGGCCTTTTGTTTGGAGGGCACTTAGTAGTTGGAAGTTTGCATTTCAGGATTTGTCTTACACTAGACTCCAGTTTGTTAATCTACTTACTGATTTGTCCCACATAAGTTGACTGCCTATTCTGTGTACCAGACATGTGTTCCAGGGATAGAACAGCAGGCAAAGTAGATATACAGGAGCAGAGAATCTAGAAGGAGTAGTTAGATAATGAAGCAGTAGCCTGCTAGGGGAAGAATTGTATCAAAGTGGAAAAGTTATTTGGTTATTGTCAAGGTGCCCTAAGGTCTTCAAGGCCTCAGGGTTTTGCCTGTGAACATCAATTGCTCTAGTGCAAAAGATAAGATGCAGATCATGCTTAATCATCTGATCTATATGATCATGTGGCATTGGGATCTTATTTTGGTTCTGCCACTTATTGATGACAAAGGAAAACTTAATCTTTTCAAGCAGCTTGTTTCCCATTTATAAAATGGAGTTCATGCTTTCTACCTCTCAAGGCTGCTGTAAGTATTAAATGGGGTAGTGTGTATAAGACACCTAAAATAGTGTCTGGAAATTATGTGAAAACACCAAATCACAGGGCCAGAAAGACTCTTGACATCATGTCTGGTTTACTTCCCTCTTGAGATGTTTCAGTTTTCCAACATCTCTTCAGTGGTCCCTAGACAGAAATGTGCTCTTGCTCTCTTTTGAGCTCTTTGGTACTTGTAGTTATACCACTTCATTTGAAGTTTCACATGATAAATCTTAGAGATCATCCAAGTTCAACACCCTTATTTTAATACTTTTAACAACGCTGGACTTGATTTTTGGTCCAGCATCTGGTCTGTCTTTCTGAATAGACCACATGACATTGAAAGTAATGTATATTCTACAGTTGGAGGGTTAGGAGTTCTATAAATATCAGTGGGGTCAAAGTGATTGATAGTGTTGTTCAGATAGTTGTCTTTACTGACTTTTTGGTTGAGGGATACTAAATGCCCTAATTGTGATTGTAGAATTATTTATTTCTCCCTTTAGTTATGTGATGTTTGCCTCATGTATTTTGAAGCTGTTATTAGGTGAACACAACTTTATGATTGTCATATCTTCCTGAAGAACTGACTCTTCAGCATTGTGAAGTGTCATTTCCTTTTTTGCTGAGTATACTGTTTGTCTAATATCTATTTCATCTGATACTCACAGAGCCTATCCAGCACTCATATGCTCAGTTTGCATGGTATATGATTTTCTTTCTTATTTTCAACCTATGTGTTTTTATAGTTAATGTGAGTATCTTATAGATAGTATGTAGTTGGATCTGCTGGGGAAAAAAAAAACAGTCTTACAATTTCTGCTTCTTAACTGGACTATTTATCCTATTTATATTTAATGCAATTGTTGATATGATTGGACTTAGGTTTATCTTTTATTACATGTTTTCTATTTTTCTCCTTTGCTTTGGCTATTCTATTTCTTCTCACCTACCTTCATTTGAATTATCTTAATTATTTTTAGAGCTCCATTTTAATTTATTTATTGACTTTTTAATCTGTACCTCTGCATTTTTTTTTACTTATTATCAGGAATTCCAATATACATCCTTCACTTTTGACAATCTTCTTAGAATTAATATCATGACATTTCATGTAAAATTGTAAACCTTGCAACACAATAGGTCCATTGTTCTCCCTTCCTTTATTTTTATGCTATAGTTTCCGTAAGCATTACATCAACATACTTTATAAAACTCACAAGAAAGTGTATTAACTTTTGCTTTGAACAGTCATATGTTTCTTAAAGAAATTAAGAGAAAAAATAATGTTTTGTATTTATCCAGCTATTTACCATTTTAGATGTCCTTTATTCCTTCCCAAAGGTCCAAGTTTCTGTCTGCCATCATTTCTTTTTAGCCTCAAAACTCTCCTGTAGCTTTTCTTGTAGTGCAGATCTGCTGACAATTATCTTAGCTTTCTTTTATTTAAACATGTTTTAATCTCACATTTTTGTTAAAAATATTTTTACTGAATGTAGAAGTTTTTTCCTTTTAGTTCATTCAAATTGTTGTTCTACTGTTTCTGGCTTCCATAGTTTCTGATGGGATATCAGCAGTTTTTGAATTGCTGCTTCTCTTATAATATGTCAGTTTTCACTTGCTGTGTTCAAGATATTTTTCAATATTTTCTTTATATCTATTGTGTGTGGGGACTTGTTGAGCTTCTTGAAGCTGTTAAATTATGTTTTTCATAACATTTGGGCACCTTTAGAACTATTATATCTTTGAATATTTTTTGCCACATTCTCTTATTATGGTATCCTTTTTTTTTTTTTTTGAGTTGGAGTCTCGCTCTGTCACCCAGACTGGAGTGCAGTGGCCACTCCCAACCACTGCAGCCTCGACCTGCTGGGCTCCGGCAATCCTTCCATCTCAGCCTTCCGAGTAGCTGGAATTACAGGCATGTGCTACCATGCGTGGCTGATTTTTTGATTTATTGTAGAGAAGAGGTCTCTCCAAGTTGTCCAGGTGGGACTTGAACACGTGGGCTCAGGCAATTATTATGGTATTCTAAATAAATGTTTAAGCTTTGGAGGTGGTTTCTTTTTTCCCCCTGAGATTCTTTTTAAGATATCTATTGCTGAATAACAATTATACCCTCCAAACTTGGTAGATTAAAACAATAATGCTATTTTTTAAATCTCTTCATGGTTGCAGTGTCCTGTGTAAATTGGTTGTAGCAATTTACACAGGATACTGCAAGGACAGTTAATCTCTCTCCATGATGTTTGATGTTTCAACTGGAAGACTGAAGACTGAGGATTGGAATCATCTGAAAGTGCCACACCCCAAGTGTCTGGCAATTAGGAGTCTGAAGGCCTCAATTTCACCCATGTGTCTGTGGGCTGAGGGCCCAGATGAACTTTGGCAGAACAGCCATGTGTGGGCCCTCCATGTGGTTTAGACTCACTCTCAACATACTGGCTGGGTGTGAAGGGTAAGCATGGGATGGGGGCAGAAGTCATGTTGCCTGTGATGATCTGGTCTTGAGATCCAGTTTCATTTCTGTTTTCTTTAAGTTGGGCAAGTGACAAGTCTACCCAGCTAGCTGTCAAATGGGAGACTCCAGATTTTGTTACATTCCTGTTTGTATGTTTAGCCAGGTTGATCTCAAACTGCATACTCTGTCTCTTGGGTAGCAGCCCAAATATTAGCACATTTTATTTTATCCTCAGCTGGGCTGATTTGTGCCTTCCTTGTGCATGCATTGTTCACGGGCTAGCCAGAGATTTATGCTGAGTTTGTAGTTTCTCTCTCTCTCTTTAAAATTTCTTCCCGATCGAGGGGGCAAGATGGCGACGGCATAGGTGAACTGGTGAGATTCTCTGAACGTGAGTTCCCAAAAAGGCTATCACTTCGCTACCCCCATCCCCCAGCCCACCACCAACCGCGCTGGGGGCAGGCCCAGGAACTTCAGTCCCACGCAAGGCCAGATATTGCGCCCCTCCCCCCACTGCTGCCGTTCTACTCGTGTGTGGAAGTCTCCGGTCCCAGCCCCCTCCAGATCCCTCCCCGGGTGCATTGTCTCCAGCCCGGGCACCCGGCATCAAGCCGCCGGTCACACAGGGAGGCTCTGGGCACCCGCCCCTCAGAGACGCTGGTTCCATTTCTGGCTGAAGTCCTCTGTTGGGTCCCAGCGCCACTCTCGCTGTCTAGAGCCTGCCCTTTGGAACTTTGGAGCTCTGGAACTCCGGGTCCACCCTGGCTGAGGCACTCAGTGTGAGACCCCAAATCAGAGGACCCAGACAAGCGGAGAAAAACAGATCTG
>NW_006991099.1:0-748 GCF_000164805.1 Carlito syrichta | reverse complement strand
GAGCCAGACTCTATCTCCAAATCATCACAATCATTCACAGATTCTAAACAGCACAACGGCGTGTTCACAGGGTGACTGGCTTTAGATCAGGAATAACGAGGATTGCAGAGGAAGAAATGTCCCTCGCTAAGGGATGTGTCCCTGGCCTTGCTTGGCAGATGGTCCTCATTGCTGAGTTGGAGGGTTGACCTGCTCTGGAGCATTTTTTTAACCTCGGAGAGGAGAGCTGTCAGGAACCCGGCCAAGGAGCCTGAGAACTCCCACACCAAAGCAGGGGCAGCCACTGGAGGGTGCGTTAGGGCTTTAAGGTGCTGGGCTGGGGGAACCCTCACATGTGGGGGGAGGGGGAAGGAGTGAGGACAGAAGGTTTGCAGGAGAATGGATTTCTTTCCTTCTTTCTTTCTTTCTTTCTTTTTTCTTTATCTTTTCTTTCCTCAGTAGGTTGCTTTGACTCCACTCACATTGCAAAACCAGGGACATTCTCTCAGCCAGGGCATCCCAAACTGCTGCAATCACATTCTTTCCATTTGGTCGATCCTGGTGTTCCAGCCTGGTCTTGAACTCTGTGCCGGAGGATATCCTCCCCTGGAGGCCTGCACTCACCCAAGGTTTTCTGGCTTTTGCTTGGGATCGAGGTGGGGACTTGCTATGATGTCCTGCCTGGTCTCATGTTGCCAGACACCAGCCATTGGCCCCTTAGAGGAGTGAGAGGGTCCACCCTTGAGAATGAGGTGGGACGTGGGGTGGG
>NW_006991098.1:0-4474 GCF_000164805.1 Carlito syrichta | reverse complement strand
TCATAAAATTGAAATCTTGTCCATGCACATTCTCAGACCACAGTTGAATAAAAATAAATATCAACACCAGCAACATTCCCTTAAAGCCTACAAAGACATGGACACTAAACAGCATGACGCTGAACAACTACTGAGTCAACCCTGAAATCAAATCAGAAATTAAAAGATTCCTGGAAACAAATGAAAATTAAGAAACATCTTACCAAAACTTCTGGAATGCCATGAAAGCAGTTGTAAAATGGGAATTTATATCTCTACGAGCACACATCAAAAAAGGGAAGGATCACAAGTGGAGAGTCTACCAAATCACCTAAGGGAGCTGGAAAAGGAAGATCACCAAAAGCCCAACTTTAGCAGAAGAATCCAAATCACCAAAATAAGAGCCCAATTAGAAGACAAAAAAGACAAAAATATCATAGAAAACATAAACAAAACAAAAAGCTGCTTGTTTTAAAGAATTAACAAGATTGATGAACCCCTAGCCAGAATGACCAACAAAAAAGAGAGAAAAAGTCCAAATAAACAAATCAGAAATAAAAAAGATCAAATCACAGTTGACACAAAGAATTACAAAAGATTATCACAGATTACTATTACACTTACATGGCAACAATATACTGCCTTCAAGAGACCCAACTCACTAGAAAGGACAAGCACAGACTCAAAGTAAGAGGATGGGAAACAAATTTTCAGGCGAATGGAACACAAAAGAAAGGAGGAGTCGCAATCCTAATTTCAGACAAAATACCATTTAAGCTATCAAAAATTTAAAAAGATAGCGAAAGCCATTACATAATGATAAAAGGTTCACTCCATCAACAAGAAATATCTATCCTAAACATATATGCACCTAACATAGCTTCACCAACTTTTATAAAGCAACTCCTAGGAAAACGAAAGAAAGACATTGACTCTAACACCATCAAAACTGGGGACTTTAATACCCCACTCACAACCCTAGACAGATCATAAGTACAAAAAATCAGCAATGAGATCCGGAACCTCAATGTGACTCTGGACCAAATGGACTTAATTGATACCTACAGAACACTCCATCCAAAGACCACAGAATACATATTCTACTCATCACCACATGGAACGTATTCTAAGATCGACCACATAATTGGCCATAAATCAAGCATAAGCAAATTTAAAAGGACTGAAATTTTACCATGCACCTTCTTGGACCACAGTGGAATAAAAATAAACATTAAGACCAACAGGGTTCCCCCAAAACCCACAAAGATATGGACACTAAAGAGCATGATGCTAAACAACTCCTGGGTCAAAGGTAAAATCAAAACAGAGATCAAAAGATACCTGGAAACAAATGAAAATGAAGAAACACCTTACCAGAATCTCTGAGATGCCATGAAAGCTGTAGTAAGAGGGGAAATTATATCCCTACAAACGCATATGAAGAAAATAGAAGGAGCACAAATTGACAGCCTAACAAGCCACCTAAGGAAGCTGGAAAAGCAAGACCACAAAAACCCTAATTTCAGCACAAGAATCCAGATCACCAAAATAAAAGCCCAAATCCAGGACATAGAAGACAAAAAGAAAAATACAAAAAAATCACTGAAACAAAAAGCTGGTAATTTGAAAGGATAAACAAAATTGATGGTCCCCTAGATAGACTGACCAAGAAAAAGAAAGAAAAAACTCAAGAAGCACAATCAGAAACACAAATATTAAGTCACATCTGACCCTGAAGAAATACAAAAGATCATTAGAGACTACCATGTACACTTGTATGGAAACCAAACTTGAAAACCTCAATGAAATGGAGGACTTTCTGTCATCACACAACCTGCCTAGGTTGAAACAAGAAGAAACTGAAACCCTAAATAGACCAATAACAATCAAGGAAATTGACTACGTAACAAGAAAACTGCCTACAAAAAAAAGCCCTGGACCAGATGGCTTGCCAGCAGAATTCTACAAGACTTTTAAGTAGGAGCTGATTCCAATCCTACTGAAGGTATTTCAGGTGACTGAGAAAGATGGAACCCTCCTCAAATCATTTTATGATGCTAATATCACATTGATACCCAAGCCATGTAAAGATCCAACAAAGAAAGAGAACTACAGGCTAATATCTTTGATGAACATACATGCTAAAATTCTCAACAAGATCCTAGCAAACCGGATTCAACATTCGTAAAACCATAAATGTAATTAAATACATCAACAGATATCAAAAAAACCACATGATTATATCATTAGATGCACAAAAAGCTTTTGATAAAATCCAGCACCCCGCCTTGATAAAAACCCTCGAACACCTAAGCATATGGGGAACATACCTCAAAATAGTAAAAGCCATCTACGAGAAACCCACAGCCAGCATACTCTTAAACAGACAAAAATTGGAACCATTTCCCCTGAAAACTGGAACAAGACAAGGATGCCCACTCTCATCCCTCTTGTTCAATATAGTATTGGAAGCCCTGGCTACAGCAATCAGAGAAGAGAAGGCAATCAGGGGTACCCAAATAGGAAAAGATGAAGTCAAATTATCTCTCTTTGCAGATGACATGATCGTGTACCTTGAAAACCCAAGAGAATCTGTCAGAAACCTCCTTACACTGATAAAGACCTTCGGCAACGTCTCAGGATATAAAGTAAATGTGCAAAAGACAATCGCATTTCTTTACACCAATAATAAACAAACAGAAACCCAAGTAAAGAGTACAATTCCCTTCACAATAGCCACAAAAAAAATGAAATACCTTGGCATCTTCCTAACCAGAGCCATGAAAGACCTTTACAATGAAAACTACAAAACTCTGCTCAAAGAAATCAAAGATGACACAAATAAGTGGAAAAACATCCCATGCCCATGGATTGGAAGAATCAACATTGTGAAGATATCCATCTTACCTAAGGCAATCTACAGATTCAATGCAATACTAATCAAATTACCAGCAACCTTCTTCTCAGAACTAGAGAAAACAACACAAGAATTCATATGAAAACACAGATGACCAAGAATAGGCAGAACAATCCTCAGCAAAAAAAACAATGCAGGTGGTATCACATTACCAGACTTCAAACTTTACTATAAAGCTACAATCATCAAAACAGCTTGGTGTTGGTATAGGAACAGGAATATTGATCAATGGAATAGAATTGAGATCCCAGAAGCAAAACCTCAATTTCTCAACCAACTCATCTTCAACATAGCCTCCACTACCTACACTGGGGAGAGGAGAACCTATTCAGTAAATGGTGCTGGGAAAACTGACTGACCACATGCAGAAGATTGAAACAGGACCCCTATCTATCCTCATACACAAAAATTAACTCCAAATTGATCAGAGACCTAAATGTAAAGCCTCAAATCATAAGAACCCTAGAAAATGAAGGACATACCCACATGGAAATTGGAACTGGCATCCAATTCCTGAACAAAATCCAAAACCCACAGTCCATAAGGGATAAAATAGACAAGTGGGACCTCATTAAACTGACAAACTTCTGCAAAGCCAAAGAAACCATCAAGAGAGCAGGGAGACAGCCTACAGACGGGGAAAAAGTATTTGCCAACACCAGGTCTGACAATGGCTTAACATCTTGGATCTACAAGGAACTCAAACGTGCTGAAAAGAAAAAAACAAACAACCCCATTATCAAATGGGCAAAAGATATGAACAGACACTTCACAAAGGAAGACATCTGAGCAGCCAACAGACACATGAAGAAATGTTCAACCTCACTAATCAGGGAGATGCAAATCAAAACCACACTGAGATATCACCTAACTCCAGTCAGAATGGTAATTATCAATATCTCAAAACATAACAGTTATTGGGAGAGGGTGTGGCTAAAAGGGGAACACTTGTACACTCTGGGTGGGAGTGTAAAGTAGGTGCAACCTCTGTGGAAAAGCAGTGTGGCGATTCCTAAAAGCCCTAAAACATCAACCTCCCATATGACCCTGCAATCCCCCTACTGGGAATATACCCTGAGGAACTCAAATCACTCTATAAAAAAGATACCTGCACATGAATGTTTATCGCAGCATTGTTCATAATAGCAAGAACCTGGAACCAACCATGCTGTCCATCAAAAGAGGACTGGATTAAAAAATGTGGTACATATACACAATGGAATACTATGCAGCCATAAAAAAGAACAAAATCATGAATTTCGCAGCAACCTAGATGGAACTAGAGTCTATAATACTGAGTGACCTCTCACAGAAACAAAGATCTGAGCATCACATGTTCTCACTCATATAGTGGACCTTGATCATCCAACGCACTAAAAAATGACTGACACTGGTGGGAAACTATGGGAGGGTTGGAAGTGGAGGGGAATAATAGTAGTCAACATCTGTCTGGGGATGGGGAGACACCTGTTATCAACAAGGGGGCTTGAATGAAGCATATTTGTATACCTAACACATAACTGTACCCCACAATATAATAAAAAATATTGATTTAAAAAAAAGAAACAAAGAGATCAC
>NW_006991097.1:0-604 GCF_000164805.1 Carlito syrichta | reverse complement strand
GTTCCCCATCACAAGACATCCCCAAAAATGTGGAATATTCAAAACCCAAAATTCCAATTCCGACCTGCCCACCCACAAGAATTATCTGTATTTTGAGGTCACCTGAATCGAGGGATTTTGTATCAATATTCCTTTTGTTTCTGGGGTACATAATTATGGTCGTAGATGTTCCTAGGACACAGAAGGGTTTGTGGTCCAGGTCCTTGATTACAACTAAGAAGAGAACCAGAAAGTTCCTGAGGTTCTGTAATGACAGATTTAGCGTATCCACGGAGAAAATAGCTCTGAAAAATGTAGGGACCCAGATTCCTGATTAAACCTTATCAACAGGCCTTGTGGATTCCGATTAATGAGAACTCCTAGAACAGTATTTCCTTTTCGTTCACAGCAAGATGTCCAGATTTTACCTGTCGATGTGAATACCAAACTTTGTGTACAAAAAGACAGATACCCAGAATTTCCTAGGGATGTGGAATCCAAGATTTATGGTTACCTTTCAAAATACGTACTAAAAACTTTGCAACTGCAAAACCCTTCTCCCCTCTCAAAATAAAAAGAGAAATGAATGGTGAAGGATTACAGGGTTCACCTTAAGACCGGAGTG
>NW_006991096.1:0-1582 GCF_000164805.1 Carlito syrichta | reverse complement strand
GGGGTGTGGAGGCCAGGCAGGGGGGCCTCACACCAGTCATCATGGCACTCTGAGGGGCTGCAGTGGGAGAATGGATGAGCCCCTGTATTTGAGACCAACCTGGGCCCCATGGCGAAACGTCACCACTACAAGAAGCCAAAAAAATGAGCTGAGCTTGGTTGTGCATGCCTGTAGTTCTGCACATTCAGGAGGCAGCTTCAGGGGTTTCACAGGACTCTAGTTGGTGTAGGCCAGGGTGTCTGAGAGTGGGCCACTTCACTCTGGCCTGGGCGTCAGAGTGGGACTCCAACTCAGAATAATAATACCAACCACAACCACCACCCCTGCCATGAGAGCAAAGATTCACCCTCAGGGATGGGACAGTTAAAGGCACTTTGCTGCCTGTCATTCATGGGAGGCTTCAAAGGTGTCCACTGGACAAGTTGGCCCATGCCTCCAGCAATGCGCTGCTGTGCAGCCTCCACATGTGCCCAATGGCAAGGAGGCATTTGAGTGCAAGAAACAGACGAACCTGAGCTAGGGTGCCCATCAGTCACAGAGTAATCAAGACAGTCTGGCAACGCCATGGCCTGCCAGGTTCTGGTCACCCTGTCTGCCACCTTTGGGTGGGGGGAGGGCCCCTTCCTCCCCTGATCACTATATCCTCCCCCACCCAGGCGGACCTTTCCTGGGAGCCGAGGATGCCCATCATGATGCAGGGGGGAGGCCTGTTTTTGGTGCCAGAGACCCCCTCAGCTGGGATGGGGCAAGGTGGCATGATAGTGGTCCCCAGGATTCTTGACCTGCAGGGCTCGGGTGGTCCTGCTGACTCGGACCCCAAGCAGCCGGCTCTCTGGGGGGCTCTACACCAGACTCGATTTTGGGAAATTCTTGCCGAGACAAAGTCTGGCCATGTCGCCTGGGCTGGTTTCTGACCCCTTCTCAGGCAGCCTCCTGCCTCAGCTTCCAAGGTCACAGGGCCTACGGACGTGAGTCATGGTGCCCAGTCTGCACTCACGTGTTCTGTCATCAGGGGAAACAAAAAGGAACGCCCCAGGATGGAGGCCACTGCATCTCATGTAACCAGGACCATGGGTGCCATCACATGTGACTCCAGTGTTTGCGTTCCAGGGAGTGACGAGGTCTTGATACATGACCCAGGCTGCTCTTGAACTCCCAGCTTCCAGCGGTCCCCCACCATGGCCTCCCAAAGTCACAGCCTGATTGTCTGTCGATTCACTGTCTTTTGGGAACTAAGCACAAGACTGGCCCTCCTTCCCAAATGATCTCTATCTGCTCATGATGATCCCAACTCCATCTACAACTGGATACTCTTCTTTTTTTTTCCTTTTTCCCTTTTTTTCTTTGAGTCAGAGTCTCACTCTGTCACAGAGGCTAGAGGGCAGTGGCTCGATAAAAGCCACAGCAGCCTCAGCCCGCCGGGCTCTGTCGAGACCTTCCTGGTGTTCTGAGGAGCCATAATGACAGGTGCATGCCACCACATCGACCTCATTTGAGATTGAGGGTTGAGAAGAGGTCTCGCCGAGTTTCCTGGGTGGGTTTGGCCCATGGGCTCGGGTAGACTGCTGGTCTCAACCTCCCA
>NW_006991095.1:0-898 GCF_000164805.1 Carlito syrichta | reverse complement strand
CCACACGGTATTTCAGAAGCACTTCAGAAAAGCTTTGGACTGCCCTTCCCATCACAGGACCAGACGTCTGAGAGGAGAAAATGGTTTCTGGGTCTAGGCCCAGGACACCACCTCAAGACATAGCTTCCTGCATCCCAGCTGTTCTAGGTGGTGCATGGTGACTCCAGGAGCTCCAGATGTGGCTCCCTTAGCAGCTCTGGAAGATACAAGCCATAAAACTTGGCGATGTGAGTGTGGTGCTAACTCTGCAGCCTTGAAGAAAGCAGGAGCCATGAAGGCTTGGTAGCATTCACTCAGATTTCAAAAGATGTCATCATAAGCCTACAGCTCAGCCAAAGACTTATTGTAGGTGCAGAATCACCATAGAGAGTTCCCAATAGAGCAATGCCGAGCATAAATGTGGGGTCACAATTACCATGGAGAACTCTCACTAGGGTAATGCCTACTGAAACACTGGTTGTAGGACTGTCAATAAGACACCAGAGCTATAGAGCTTACAGAGTGAAATGCCAGGCTGAGAGAGCTGGGTGGACTAAGTCCAGCAAAGCTATAATGGTCAGACTGCCTGAGGCCGCAGACTTTGAAGACCTCAGAGTGCAGCATATACAGGACATGTGGCAGAGAGGGGATAAAAACAATTGAAATTATTCCTTGTTGAAACTCAACCTGCAAGCACCTAACCTGATAGATAGGGATGTGAGAAAACAAAATAGTCACAAGCCACTTTCCCATAAGTGCAAGAGAGTAATTGATTCACAGTCTTACCCCTCATTCTCTCTTTGTGAAGTTATCGGTTTACAACCCATATTGTCATGTATATCCTGGAATCAATTTGTTCTGTGAAAATATGGTTTTGCTAAATACAACTTGCAAACTTCAAAGAAAAATGTATAGTCGA
>NW_006991094.1:0-4075 GCF_000164805.1 Carlito syrichta | reverse complement strand
CAATCCCAAAAACTAAAGGCCGTCTCCCTAAGAGGTAACCACGAATCACGTTTTGAAGTAGGAATCCGGGTAATGGGAGTGCTCACATACAGGAAACTTCACTGCCTATAGCTAAGTAAGTATAAGGTATCTGCGTTACTCATGTCCTCAATCCCAAAAAAACTTCAGGTCGTCTTGTTATGGGCTAAACACTAATCAGGGTGTTTGCAGCATGAATCTGGAGAAATGGAGTCCTTGTATATAGGCAACTACATCACCTTTTGCTAAGAAAGAATAAGGAATCTGGGTTATACGAGTCCTTAATCCCAAAAATCAACAGGTCATGTCACCACATTATTAGGGTGTCTTTGAAAAGAGAACCAGGAATCTTGGGTTCCAACTCCACAAGAACTTTATGGGAGTTTTTCTCTTGATATCCAAGAAACTAGAAATCTAGGTCACCAGGAAATGTCTCGGCATCTTGCTGAGAATTAAGCAGGAATTTCAATAATGGGAGTCCTCATATAGAGAACACTACATGACCTGGTGATATGGAAGGATAAGGAATCTTGCTTACCCAAGTCCTCCATCCCAAAAACATACAGAGCGTCTTGCTAAGAGATAACCACCAATCAGGGTTTGGAAGTAGGTATCTGGATAATGGGAATCCTCATATACTGATAACTGACCTGTCTTTTGCTTAGGAAGAATTAGGAATCTGGTTTACAAGTGTCCTCAATCCCCAAAAAGTTCAGGGTGTCTTAGAAAAGGCTAAAAACGAATTTGGGTTTTTGAAGTATAATCTAGGAAAATGAAATCCTCATATAGCTGCAACAGCACGGACTTTTCCTAAGAAAGAATAAGGAATCTGGGTGAAATGTGTTCTCAATCCACAAAAAACTACACCGTGTCTTCCTAAGGTCTAAACAAGCATCAGGGTTTTGACGCATGTATCTGCGAAAGGGAGTACTCATATATAGGCAATTGCATGACTGTTGCTAAAAATAAGGAATCTGGGTTATATGAGTCCTCAGTCCTGAAAGTCTACAAGGCATCTTGCTGACGGCTAAAGAAGAATATGCGATTCGAGGCATGAATGTGGGTAATAGCAGTCCTCATATACAGGAAACTACATGGCCTCTTGCTAAGAAAAAAGAAGAAATCTTTTTTACATGGTTCCTCTATCAAAAAATCTACATGGCGTCTTACTAATGGGTAAACAAGAATCAGGGTTTCAAAACAGGAATCTAGGGAAAGAGAGTCCTCCTATACAGGACACTACATGGCCTCTAACTAAGAAAGAATAAAGAACCTTTATTGTATGAGGCCTCAATACAAAAAATTCCCAGGGTGTCTGCTATGGGACAAAAAAGACACAGGACTTCGAACTCCCCAAATGTTTCACAGCAGTTTTGCATGCAGATATTACGAATCAGACATTTCAGGACTCCAGCAACATTTTGGTCCTCTTGAAAGTTGTAAACTGGTATTGGGCACTCCGAGTCCATTGGGTTCCTCGGAACAACTACGGCCAGTGTCCAGAATAAAAGGAATCTTCTTGACATATTGGGATGTAACACTGGTTTTAAGGTGAACCCTGTCATCCTTCACCTTTCGTTTCTCTTTTTATTTTGGAGGGGACATGGGATTTACAGCTGCCAAATGTTTAGTACGTATTTTTAAAGGTAACCAGGAATCATGGATTCCATGTCCCTAGGAAACTTCTGGGCATCTGTCTTTTGGTATACAGAGTTTGGAATTCACATCGAGAGGGTAAATCAGGGCATCTTGCTGAGAACGAAAAGGAATCTACAGGGCATCTGGATAAGGTTTAATCAGCAATCTGGGCATCTGGGTCCCTATATTTTTCAGAGCTACTTTCTCCGTGGATGTGTTAAATCTGTCATTACAGATCCACAGGAACTTTCTGGTCCTTTTCTTAGTTGTAAACCAGGATCTGTCCCTACAAATCCTTTTGTGTCCTAGGAATATTTATGACCAAAATCATGATCTCCAGAATCAAAAGGCATATTAGTACAAAATCCCTCGATTCTGGTGATCTCAAACTACAGAAAATTCTTGTGGGTGGGAAGGTTGGAATTGGGATGTTGGGTTTTGAAGATTCCACATTTTGGGGAGGCCTTTGGAAGGGGAATCAGAAATCTTGGATTCCAGTTCTCAAAGAACATTATGGGGCTCTTTCTCCTGATATCCAAAGAATTGGAATTCTCGGTGACCAAGAACCATCTCGGCATCCTGCAGAGTGAAGGAGGAAGCTGGATAATGGGAATCGTCATATACAGGAAACTACACGTAATATTGCTAAGGAAGTATAAGGAATCTTGGTTACATGAGTCCTCAATCCCAAAAACTACAGGTCATTTTGCTAAGAATCAGGTTTTTGAAGTCGGAATCTGGGTATTGGGATTCCTCACATACAGGAAACTTCACATCCAAAAGCTAAGTAAGAATAAGGAATCTGCGTTACTCATGTCCTCCATCCCAAAAAAAACTTTAGGTCAACCTGCTATGGGCTAAACACGATTCAGGGTGCTTTAAGCATGAATTGGGGAAGTGGAGTCCTAATGTACAGGCAACTACATGATCTTTTGCTAACCAAGAATAAGGAATCTGGGTTACACGAGTACTCATTCCTAAAAATCTACAGGGCATCTTGGAATGGGCTAAAAAAAATCAGAGTTTCAAAGCAGGATCTATGTAATGAAAGTCCTAATATACAGGAAAAGAATCGCCAAGGAAGAAAAAGAATCGGGGTTATAGCTTTCCTCAGTCCTTAAAATCAACAGGCCATCTGCTGTGGGCTAAACAAGAATCAGAATTTAGAAGATGCAACATAGGTAATACCAGTCCTCATATACAGAATCTACACGACCTCTTGCTTAGGAGAAATAAGAAACCTGTTTTACACGGTTCCTCCATCACAATATCTACATGACATCTTGCTAAGGGCTAAACAAGAATCAGGGTTTCCAATCAGGATTCTGGGGAAAGGGAGTCCTCATATACAGGACACTAAACTAAGGAAGAAAGAGGAATATGTGATACACTAGTCTCCAACCCGAAAAATTCTCAGGGTGTCTTGCTAAGGGATAAATAAGAATCAGGGCTTCGAGCTCGTCTCTTGTTTCGGAGCTATTTGGCTTGTGGGTATTATGAATCAGTCATTTCAGGACTCCTGGAACATTCTGGTCCTCTTGAGAGTTGTAAACGGGTATTTGGTAATACAAGTCCCTTAGGTTCCTCAGGACAACTAAGGCTAGATTTCCCGAACAAAAGTATCTCTTGCCACATTTGTATGTAAATCTGGTCTTAAGATAAACTTGGTAATCCTTAAATTTCCGTTTGTACATTTATTTGGAGAGGGGCCGAGGTTTTTGCACTAACCAAATATTAGGACGAATTATTAAAATGTAACCAGGAATCAAGTATTCCACATCCCTAGGAAACATCTGGGCATTTACATTTTTGTATACAGAATTATGGAATCCACATAGACAGGGAAAGTCAGGGCGTCTTGCTGAGAACAAGAATGGAATCCGGGTCTTGGAGTTCTCAATCGCCTAAATCCACAAGGTCTCTTTATAAGGTTTAAACAGCAATCTGGGATTCTTTGTCACCACATTTTTATGGTGTCTTTTGAAAAGGGAACAAAGAATCTTCGGTTCCAATTACAGACGAATTTCATGGCAGTATTTCTCTTGATATCCAAGTAACTAGAATTCTAGGTCACCAGGAAATGTCTCGTCGTTTACTGAGAATGAAACAGGAATTTCAGTAATCGGAGTCCTCATACACAGAACACTACGCAACCTGTTCCTACAGAAGAATACGAAATCTTGGTTACACGAGTCCTCCATCCCAAAAATATACAGAGCTTCTTGCTAAGAGATAACCACCAATCAGCGTTTGGGAGTAGGAATCTGGATGATGGGAGTACTCATATACAGGAAACTGCATTGTCTATTGCTAAGGAAGAATAAGGAATTTGGTTTACACAAGTCTTAAATCCCCCCAAAAACTTCAGTGTGTCTTGCTAAGGGCTAAACACGAATTTGGGTTTTGAAGCATAATCTAG
>NW_006991093.1:0-796 GCF_000164805.1 Carlito syrichta | reverse complement strand
TCCCAAAAGTTCAGGTATCAACTTATGATAAATTGTGATAAATGTTCAGGACCTTCTTTTTTTTTGAGTTGGAGTCTCACTCTGTCACCCAGACTGGAGTGCCTCGACCTGCTGGGCTCTGGCGATCCTTCCACCTCAGCCTTCCAAGTAGCTGGAACTACAGGCTTGTGCTACCACGCCCGACTAATTTTTGATTTATTGTAGAAATGAGGTCTTGCCAAGTTGCCCAGGTGGGTCTCGAACCCACGGGCTCAGGCAATCTACTCACCTTGGCCACCCAAAGTGCTGGTATTATGGCTGAGCCACCAAGCCTGGCCAGGACCTTCTTATGAGTAAGAACATATGGTATTCCATTATTTGTTTCTGTGAGCAGCATTTTGAGGGGGGAGTTGGAGTCTCACTCTGTCACCCAGGCTGGAGTGCAGTGGTACATTCACAGTGACCGTATCCTCAACCTGCTGGGCTCATCCGATCCTTCTGCCTCAGCCTTCTGTGTATCTGGAACCACAGACTTGCACCATCACACCTGGCTAATTTGTGTATTTATTGAAGAGACGAGGTTTCACCAAGTTGCTCATGCTGGTCTCAAACCCCTGGATTCAGGCAATCCTCTCACCTCGGCCTCCCAAAGTGCTGGGATTATGGGCTTGGGTCAACATGCAGGGTCCATGCAAGCATTTTTAAGCTGCTATTTACATCATGTCTGCTAGCCTCCTACTGGCCAAAGCATGACACATGGCCAAATGCAGAATCAAATCACGTGGAAGTGCAGTCTATCTACTAAAATGGGGAGGTA
>NW_006991092.1:0-735 GCF_000164805.1 Carlito syrichta | reverse complement strand
TACTGTAGGCTGTTAGCACCATGTACAGCTAACCCCAAAGTGTTTCACAATTTTAAAACCTAACTCACACTTCTAACAGTATAAACATACGCAATGCCTCTTCTTCATGATTTTTCCAACATTATTCATTTTTCATTTTTCAAGGGTTTGTTTTCTTTATTTTGGGGTTTGATTGTTAGAGTCAGAGTCTAACTCTGTCGCACAGAGTAGACGGTCACGGACACTGCAGCCTCCAACTCCTGGGCTCGGGCGATTCTTCCAGCTCAGCCTTCCAAGTGTCTGGAACTTTGTTGAGCTCAGGAAGAAAAAAACTGAAGGTGGATCACAGGGAGGAGAGTTTGATGGCCCTTTTTTTCCCAAGTGGATGGGCGGGTGTCATACAGGCCTGTGAGCGTCCTCTTGGGCCACAGCGCCATCGTGAGGACAAAGTTTCATGGATGAGTCGGAAAGATCTTTGCAATGCCCTAGCCATTGAGGAAGCAAGGATTGAACGGAACTGGCAGAAGCCAGAGCAAGATGCAGAAATTTGGGGAATTTCTGAGGAATGAGGGACCAAGACCGAGTCAGCAGCTTCCAAGAGGTCTCGGCACAGGCAGGAGGGGCACAGGGTTTCAGTTTCCTCAGAGTTTGAGTAGCTCAAGAGCATGCCATTTGCAGTCAAGAGCAGGCCTTGAGGCATTTATCATAGAAAGAGGGTACTAGGAGTTGTAGGCAGCTTGTTTTTTTTTCTGTGTG
>NW_006991091.1:0-7740 GCF_000164805.1 Carlito syrichta | reverse complement strand
CTGCTCCTTATGCTTGGTTTATGTTCCTCAAAGGCAATACAACAATTCTAACATCATAAAATCCTAATAATCAATAACTTCTAAAACTTATGCATACCCAACACCTAATGACTGACTTAAATCCTAACACCTTTCTATTCTGTGCTAATTTTACCTGTACTATAAAAAACTCTTAATTATAGGTCAGACTAGTTCCTAAAGAATGTGGCCCAGTTCAAAGATCACACTGGGCCATTTCCAGGAACAATTGATTATGAACTCTTAACAAAATGACTATTCTAAAATCCTATATATCTATCTTAATTTCTATAAAAGTTTCTAATTCCTAATCCTGATATATGAGTGATCATCAGAAACAAAGCTTCTAAAATAAACCCAGATATAAACTGTAATTGTACTAAAGCCAAAATCACAATTAGTAGAAAGTGGGAACAATGAAATTTCTAAAGTTAGCTGTATTCTTATAAAACCTTAAAGTATCATGTTTGATCATGCTTGAACTAACATAATTCCCTCACGTAGAATGACCTATTCTAAAATGCTTTCTATGAATAAAATAAATTCAGTTTCTATTATGAGTAGAAAAAACTACATTAATTGTAACTAAAGAACCGGTTTAAAAGAATGCAGCCAAGCCCAAAGTAGATGCTGGGCTCTTAGGAATGTGGCCCAGTCCAAAGTTCGTGCTGGGCCATTTCTGGTAACCCTGGATAATCATCTATACCATCTAAAGCTGGAAACAGCTCTCTAAATTGTATATACTAATTCTACAAATATACTTTTAAATCTTATAAAGATTCTTGTATCATGTATAAAAGACCCCCAAATGTGACCTGAATTTGAATTATATCTAATACCTAAGCCGAAACCACAGTTTTATGGGAAACAGGAACAATGGGTTTCTAGAGTTAGCCATGCCTGTCACAGTCACAGAGCCTTCAGCTTAGATCAGCAGAGTTCCTTTAGGTACTTGCGCTGCATGGTAAAAGGAGGAGGAAAATGTGATCAACGGCTCCCAAACACATCCTAGCGGTCTCGGAGCCCACGGCCCTCCCTGATCCCTAATACTCAGTGGGCCTCCATAGCCGGCTCCCAACATCTCCCCCTTTTTTATTTTTTTTAGCACAAAACCATGAAACTCGGTGTTGAACTGAGAAATGTTCTTCTTCAGTACTCTGAAAATAACTGGAAGTAGGCATAGCAACACAAGAATCACTGTCCCGCAAATTCCCACATTAATGAGTATAGACATCAATGACTTTTGGTTGATGAATGATGAGAAATTATTAAATATAGAAGTGGCCAATTCTGAGGACCGGAACTGTCTCTCAGCGATATTTATGTCCTGTATTTCTTGGTGTAATTTAGTAAGGTCTATACTCAAGTCCGAATGATTCCAAATTCCAAGGATATGATTTTTTATTTTGTCCCAAGTGTGGACAGATTTATTTACCTCTAAAGGAGTGAGGCAAATCCATTTAAACTCAGAGTGACACTGGAGAGCCAATTTTATCTTTAAATTCACAAGCTCTTGTCCTACTGCTAAAACTGCCTCCTCTAAAGCATGAACCTTACTTTCTAATTTTCAATCTATAATCTCCTGAGTAGCTAATGCATAGAAACATTCCTAGATAACTGATCAGCAAGGGTTGCTGTGTGGATTTCCTTAGGTAGAGTTGCAGTTGAACTGTTACTGAAGTAACAATAGCTATCAAAGCTGTAATTCCTAAAATTAAGGTGACTAAAAACCATTTCTGTCTGGCTAATAAAGCATTAACCTCACACAATGTTTGCAATCCATATTCATCATACCAACGAGATGACAAATCCCTCATAAAAAGGCATTAGTTAAATGATTAGTTAAAATGCATTCAGTACAAGATATCTTATAAACATTATCAGGGTAAATAATTTTAACAGTTTGATATTCATTCCACACTAAAAACACATAGGACTGTAAGCATGCCCTCATGTGATACTGCTGAGTTTGTCCAATAGGCCTAGACACGCTGACTGGTTGAAGGGCTGTGAGGGCTCTCCACAAATGAGGCTGAATGGCTTGTCTGATTCCAATTTTAAATGAAAATATGGGGGGTACCCATCCATTGGAGTGCCTTCTAGCTGCAGCAAGCATAGAGCCATTAAAACCCCAGGCTCTAATATATAGTCTTTCACCGGGTTCAGGATAGTCCACCTTACAGTTATAAGCACATTCTCTCCATTTCAGGAAACCAGCATCTCGCCAGACAAGTGACCAGTTCTTTTCTGTATCATTGAAGGGGCAAGTAGGTATGCTGAGAGGCAATGAAACTCTAGTCGCACAGCTAGGGGTGGTTCCTCCAGGCATTAACATCTCCAGTCACCAACCGTCCTTGATATTGTCCTGATAAGGGCTTTCTATACTCAGAGACTTAAAAGTGGACATTAAGCAAGAAGCCTGGTAAGTATTAAAAGCAGAATTATTATAAAAACAAATAGGGAGGGAGTTGGAATGCCCTTCATAAGAAAAATTACAATTTGTAACATGTTTGATTTGAACACGAAATAAAGCAGGCCCTCCCCTTTTCCTGTAAGAAGAGCCTTCCATTTTATCAGAGGTTTTATACTTCCTTCTGGATTTCAATGTCTAGCCATAACTGAGTAGCCTGAAGAGTCCAAATTTAAGTGATTAATAACAAATAAAGCGTGATTCAAGATGTGGTGAGGAGAGCTATACTTGAACTCCCCTCTTGTAACTTAATTGATTTTTTAAAGTTTGGTGAGCTCTTTCAACTATGGCTTAACCTTGTGGATTGTAGGGAATTTCTGTGGAATGAGAAATAGTAAATTGGGAGCAAAATTGCTGGAAAGATTTGGATGTATATGCAGGACCATTATTGGTTTTCAGTTGCTTTGGCATACCTAGCTGTGAAAAGCAAAAGAATAAATGTTGTGCCACATCCTTGTAGGCTTCTCCAGTTTTTGCTGAAGCTAAAATAACATGAGAAAATGTATCCACAGTCATATGCAAATAAGACAATTTTCCAAAGCTGGAAAAGTGAGTTACAGCCATTTGCCATAGCACAGGACTCAGTCCTTGAGAGTTGACTCCTCCTGGAGCTGGAACAAAAGTGGGACAAGCTGGACAATTCTTAACGATTTGTTTAGCCATTACCTGGGTAAATGAAACTGATAACGTAAGGCAGTAGCATTTTGATGATGAATTTTATGAAAAAGTTGAGCCTGAGTATCTGCCTCAGCCTCTACTGCAGCACACACAGTAGGCTTAGTCAGGGCTCAGCCAATTGATTGCCTTGGTGTAAAGGTCCCGGAAGACCAAAATGGGACCTAATATGGCCCACAAAGAATTGTTCCTGTCTATTATTAATCAGCTGCTGTAATTGAGTTAATAGTTCCAAAATTGTAGAAACAATTCTGCAATATAACAAGAATCAGTGTATAAATTAAATCTTGAAAATTCCAGGACAGTAAAGGTATACAAAACTGCCCTCAGCTCTGTCTTCTGGGCTGAGGATTTAGAGGTGTCCAGCACATGAGACTGATTATTGATAACTGCCTTGGCTTTACCATTAGACGAGTTGTTAGTAAATACAAAAGCTGCTCCCTCAAGGGGGACTGAGGAACAGTTGCGAGGAAAAATTATAGGATTTTTGTCTCACAAATTGTAACAGAGGACTTTTAGGTAAGTAGAATAGGATTTGTCCTCTGTAGTCAGTTAATGCTACCTGCCAATCGTTATTAGTTTGAAATAAAGTCTGAAATTGAAATTTGTTATAAGGAACAATTACATTGTGTACATTATATGTTTAAATAATTCAACACTTTTTTTGTCTCCCCTAGGTTACAAGCAAAGCTACTAAATAAGGTTAAGAAGCCAATATATATATATATATTTGGAGTTATCGGTAGATGGAGCCATTTTATTGGTCCTTTCTGCCACAGACAACCTGTGGGAGTATAGAAAGTGGCCAGAACAATTAAGTCCCAAGGCAGGCAATAATCTGTTCTTTTAACCTTTTGAGACACAATAGCCTTTTCCATGAGGGACAAGACTTCCTTGGCCTCTGGTGTTAGACTTCTCTTAGAATTGGGAGGAGAATCCCCCTGCAAAATATTGAATAAAAGCTTTAAATCTGACGTGGTAACATGTAAATAAGGTCTAATCAATTGATACCTCCAACAGTTTTTGGAAATCATTTAAGGTTACCAAAAGATCTTTTCATAACTGCAAAGGTCAATGACTCACTGTGTGTTTAACACACGGCCAAGAAATGTGAAAGGAGGATTGGTTTGAATCTTTTCAGGTGAAATTTTCAAAATGTAATCAAGGAGAGCAGTCACAGTTTCATTAACGATCTCACATAAAGAGGCGTGATTTTCATGAGCCAGCAAAATGTCATCTATATAATGGATTAAATAGAGATTAGGACATTGGCTTCTAATACCTTGTGAGCCTGCATCCACATACATTTGGCACAAGGTGGGGTGGTTTTTCATACCTTGTGGCAGCACTTTCCATTGAAATCTTTAAAATGGCTGCTTTAAGTTCTCAAAGAGTAAACTGAATGTAAATTATTTACAATCCTCTGGGCTTAAAGGTATAGTAAATAAACAACTCTGTAAATCAATAACTATAATATTAAAGTTAACAGGTATAGCAATCCAGGCTGCAACATTCCCATGGCTTCCATAGTAGCATTAATTGCTCTTAAATCCAGTAAAAGTCTCCATTTACCAGATTTTTTCTTAATTACAAAAATAGGAGTGTTTCAAGGGCTAGTGGTTGCCATTCAGGGGGGCTAGTAGAAGGCTCTATATGATCAGCCTCTAATTGTTATTAAACTAGTTTTTTGACTGCCTTAAGCTTTTCTGAGGGCATAGGCCATTGTTCCACCCAAACCGGTTTTTCATCTTTCCAGGTAATCAGTCTTGAAAACGGTGGCCCCTAAGGTAAATTCAGATAACCAATACATGTTCTGCTAGTTTTCTTAGTTATTTGGACAGGCTCCTGTATTCCTTGCCCGTCTTTACCAAGTCCCTTAAAGGGGTCATAGCCCATCTACAGCATTTGTGCTGAGACTTTATCATTGGGGCTATACAAAAGCATGCCCATTTGTGAAAGAATATCTCTTCCCCATAATGTAAAGGTGATAGATGGAATAACATATGGGCAAAAGGTCCCTGAAATCTTACTATCTGTCCAATTTAAAATCTGTGAATGTTGGCTACTGAGGGTACTCGATCACGCCTGTAGGTCCCGAAGGAGCCATATGAGTTGGCCACGAGGCAGGCCAATCCTTTCCAACAATACAAGAAACATTGGTTCCTGTGTCTAACAAGCCTGTAATTTTGACTCTTTGTATAAATAAATCTTTTAGAGGTCTAGATTTAGTAACCTCCTGAACCGAAAAAGTAACATCGCTAGAGTCAAATCCAGAGTCAACTCTAGGTAGGTCAGTTAAAGTTTTGCCTGCTTTATGATAAGGCAAGAACAGCAACTGAGCTATTCTCTGCACTGTTTTGTTAGGGGGAGCAACAAGCACCTGGATTTCTCTTGTGTAATCTGGATCCACCACTCCAGGAATAATGGAAATTCCTTGTAAAGACAAGGAACATCTGCCTAATATTATACCCACTATTCCTTCCGGGAGAGGGCCCTTTACTCCCGTAGGAATTGGGGTCACCAGAACGTCCGGAGTTAATATTGTTGCAGTGGAGGAACACAAGCCCAGTCCTGTACTCCCTGGGGTGGCTCGGATGAGTTCTGCAATGGAGCAGAAGGAACGAATGGGTTCATGGTGGTGGCTGTGCCCCTATTGTTATCTGGGGCTGGGGCTGGCCCCTCTGGAAGTTTTCCTGAGCTGGGGTGGCTTGCTGTTGATTTAAAGGAGTGCCGTTTTTGTGAAATTTATATAGGCATTCTCTAGCCCAGTGAAAGCCTTTTTGGCATTTGGGACATAAGGTTTGTTGGTCGAGTAGCCCCAGTAAGTGGTGACGGTATACCATGTAAGCCAGCCATACCTTGCTTCACCAGACAATCTCTGTTAATGTGTCTGACTTGACCACAGTTAAAGCAAGACTGTAATGAGATATTCTTTTGCTTCTTACTTATATACTTTTACTTATATTACTTATATATTATGTAGTACTTATAATATTTATATACTTATATATTGTTTATATTGCATATATATATTGCTTATATTATTTATATATTGCTTATGTATATTGCTTATATTACTTATATTGCTTATTTTACTTATATTACTTGCACATTACTTATGTACTTTTGCTTATAGTACTTATTCATATTACTTATATATTTCTGCTTATTATAGCTTGAGCTCCCTGCATTCCTATAAGAAAAGGAAAAGTGTAATTAAGTTCAAGCTTTATTTCAGTATTCTCAACTTTTAAAGGTAAACCTTAGAAAGAGGTGAGGTAAGCTTAATGGGGCAGTTTCTACTAATGTGCCCAATTTGTCCACACACATAACATGATTACACTAAAACATTTTTCTGTTTACCTGCACCCTGCATACCTTGAGTGATCTGTGAAAAGGTTCCTCCCTTCAATGCTGCGGCCAAAGCCATTCCTTGCATAAAAGCTGGGCTTACATCCACACACTGGCAGATAAAATCAGTAACCCGTCTGGTTTTGCGTATGGGTCGAAGCAAAGCCTGACAAGTATTATTAGCATTTTCAAAAGCCAATTGTTTGATAAGAATTTCTGCTGTTTCTTCATTAGCAATTGCCCAATTAATAGCCATACTGAGTCTGGAAACAAAGTCCTCATAACTTTCCTTAGCCTTTTGTTTTACATCAGATAAAGAAGAAGTCTGAGCAGTGTCTGCCAGTAACTTTTTCCACGTGGTGACAGCACAATGATTTATCTGAAGCAAAACATCTTTGGGTAGAGAAATTTGATTAGCCATTTGGGTATACATACCAGTCCCGGAGAGCATATCATGAGAAATAATGAATGACCCAGCAGGTCAATTTAAATTCTGGTCCATTTGAATTCTAACTTGATCCTCATACTCGGTTTTCCACAGCAAATAAGCACCTCCAGACAAACAGCTTTTGGTTAATTGCTGCCAATCTGCAAGAGTCATCCATTGAGAGGCAAATTGATCTAAATTAGTAATTGTATAAGGTGCAAGAGGACCATACTTTGAACTTGCTCCCTGTAACTCTCTTACCAATTTATATGGCAAGGGTTCCCAGTGAGCTTGATCCACTTCATCAGCACCAGGATAAAACTGTATCAGGAAACAAGTTGTGAAACTAAAATCTTCTTTTTCTGCTTCAGCTCATACTGCCTGCATACCGAGACGAAAGACAGGAGCCACAGGGGCATTACCGGCATTATTAGGCAAATTTTTTGGCTTTAGGACTTTAGCATTGAAGGGAGCAGCCTGTGGGAGGGAAGGTACAGGGTTGGCCATAAGAGCACTGAAATGATATGCATCCGCTTCTGCCTTGGGTTAAGCTTCATCTTGTGGAGATAATTTATCATTGTCATTATAATCAGGGGGAGCCAAGGTTGCAGCGAAGAGAAAAGTTTCTTCATCATCATCATTGTTAGCGGCCTTTTTGGAAGGAAATTTCTTATAATCATGCTGTGGATTTAAAGCATTTTTAATTAACATTGTTACTGCACAAAATGTAGAAAACGAGCTAGATTAGAAGAAGCTTTAGCTCCACGTTTAGACAAAGTATTCATAAAGATACTGATGA
>NW_006991090.1:4867-5645 GCF_000164805.1 Carlito syrichta | reverse complement strand
AATTAAGTGATGTACCCAACACAAAAGAACATTACTCACTGGGGCACCCATCGGTGAGAAAAGTCAGCTACTGGAACAGCCAACAAACAGAAGAGCCAGTCAGTGAGGCACCCATCACAGAGTAGAGTCAATCACTGAAGCACACATCACAGACAAAGGACAGTCACTGAGGACCATCACATAGGAGGGTCGTTTGCTCAAGTACCCATTAGGAGGGACTCAGTCACAGGTGCTCTGATCGTAGAGGAGGGTCATTCCCTGGGGCAGCCATCACAGGGGAGGAAAAATCAGTGTGAAAACTATCATAGAGGCACGTCAATAATGGGAGAATTTTTCTCAAAGGAGGACCAGTCACAGGCAACCCATTGTAGAGAAGGCCAAGTCACTGAGGTGTGTAAGGAGACTCACTAACTGGGGCATCCATAATGGAAAAGGGACAATCATTGGGTCACTAATTAAAGAGAAGTCCCAGTCACTAGTGCAGCCATCAAAAAGAAGAATCATTCACTGGGAAACCAATAACTGAAGAGAGGCAAAGCATTGGTGTATCTATCATTGAGGAGGGCTAGTAATTAGCACAACCATTATTGATGATGGTCAGTCACTCACTAGGACATCTATCACAGAGTAGATTTAGTCACACAGGCTCATATTATAGAGGGGGACCAGGGACTGAACCACCCATCACAGAAGAGGTTACTCATTGTTGCACTCATTAGAGAGGTGAGCAAGTCACTGTGACAACCATCACAAAAGAGAGTCATGTACTCGATCATCC
>NW_006991090.1:0-3584 GCF_000164805.1 Carlito syrichta | reverse complement strand
GCCCATCAGCGAAGGCCTATACAATGAAAGACCAGTACTTGGTGCACCCATCAGCAAGGAGAACAGACACTAGGGTATGCATTAAAGTTGTGAGTCAGTTACTGGGGTAACAATTAGATAGGACAGTCAATCAATGAAGCACTAATCACAGAAAAGAAGTTAATGAGGCACCAAACATGAAGGAGTGACTGTCATTGAGGCACTTATCACAGAGGAGTGTCAGTCATTGGAGCTCCAATCATAGAGAATGCACTGTCAGTTGGGCACACATCATAGGTGAGATTCAGTCTCTGAGACACCCATCAGAGAGCAGTGCTAGTCACTGAGACAGCCATCACAGAAGTTGGTCAATCATGGGAGCACCCAATTCAGGGAAGGGCTAGTCACTGGAGCATCCAACACAGTAGAGGAACAGTCAACGGGGCAGCCATTAAGGAGGAGAACTCTTCATTGTGGCACCCAGTTTGAAGGATGTCCAATCACTTGGACACCTAATATGGAGGAGGCACAATCAATGGAGCACCTATTACGGAGGAGGTCCAATCACTGGGACATCCTTTACAAAGGAGGGCAAGTCACTATGGCATTCCTTACAGAGGAGGCCAGTTACTGAGGCAGTCATCATAGATGAGGACCAGTCACTGTTGCACTGATAGCAGATAGGGATCAGTCACTGGGATACAGATTGCAGGTGAAGTCCAGTTACTAGGGCACTAATTACACAGAAAGCCAACCAATGGAGCACCAATCACAGAGTAGGGTCAATCAATGAGGCCCCAAACACACAGGGGGGACAGTCACGAGGCAACCATCACAAAGGAGAGACAGTCACTGGAGCCCTGGTCATAGAGGATGTACTTTCACTTGTGCACCCAATGGAGAAGAGAGCCATTCACTGAAGAGCTCATCACAGAGGAAGACAAGTCACTGGGGCAGCTATCACAAAAGAGAGTCAGTCAATAAGGCATGCATCCGAGAGAAGGGCTAGTCAATGAGTCACCCCTCACAGAAAAGGGTAGTCACTAGGGTACCCATAGATGAGAAGGGTCACTAACTGGGCCTCCCATCACAGATTTTGGCGAGTCATGGGGAACCCCTCAAAGAGAAGGACTAGTCACTGTGAAATCCACACAGTAGAGAACTTGTCACTGTGGAAACGATAGCAGAGGAGGTTCAGTTACTGGGGCTCTCCCATGGAGAAGGGCCAGTCACTGCAACCTCCATCCCAGAGGAAAGTTTGTCACTGGGACAACCATTATATGTAGAGTCAGTCACTGGGGCAACAACCACAGAGGATGTTCAGTCTCCAGGGCACCAATAAGAGAGGGGGGCCTGCCACTGATGCATATATAACAGAGGAGGTATAGTCACATGGTCAACCATTACTGATGAGGGCTGGTCACTGGGGCACCAACTATGGAGAAGACACAATAACTTGGGAAACTATCACAGAGGAGAGTCACTGGGATACCCATCTCAGAGGAGAGACAGTGTCTAGGACACCCAGTACAGAGGAAGTCTAGTCACTTGGTCTTACACTATAGATGAGGGTTTTTAACTGAGGTAGCCTTCACATAAGAGGCATAGTCATTGAGACATCCATCATGTAGTAGGGTCAATCAGAGAGGCACCCGCCTAGTGGAGAGCCAATTACAGAGACACCCATTAGGAGAAGGCCTAGCCACTGGGGCACCCACTATAAATGAAGGCTAGTCACATGGACAAACATCGCAGTGGACACCTCATCATGAAGGCACCTATCACAGATAAGGGCCAGTCATTGGGAAACCAGTAATGTAGAAGACCCAATTATACACAGAATAGTTAGTCATTGGGACACACATCACAGAGAAGAGACATTCACTGTGGCACCTAGCACAGAGAAGAATAAGTCACTAGGGAACTCATTATTGATGAAGACCAATCACTGGAGCTACCATCACAGAGGAAGCACAGTCACTGAGGTACCAATCACACAGGAGGACCAGTCAAAAAGGCAACCACACAGAGGAGAGCCAGTCAATGAGGCATCTATTGGGAGAAGGCCCAGTCACTAAAACACCCATCACAGAGGAGTGTTAGTAACCAGAACAACCTCACTGGTGAGGTCCAGGTATTCAACCAACAATTAGGAGGAGGGTCAATCACCATGGGAAATGATCTCAAAGGAAGCCCAGTCATTGGTGCACATATGACAGAGGAGGACAAGTTACTCGGGCACTAATAGTAAATGAAGCTTGGTAACTGGAGAACCCATAATTTTGGACGACCATTCTCTGGGGGCACTCATCAAAGATATCAATCACTGGGGTATGCATCACAGAAGAAGGTCCTTAGCAGGTGAATATATTACAGAGGAGATCCAATTACTGAAGAAACAATTTCAGGGTAAGGCCAATCATTAGGACATCTATCACAGAAGTGGTCCAGTCACTGGGGTACCTATGGAGGAAAGTCATTCACTGGGACCCCCATCATATTGGTGGGCTTGTCACTGAGCACCATTTATCTGGGAGGCCTTCTTAAAGGCCTCCTATCACACTGTGACAGTGTGTGGCCAGTCACTGTAACAACCATAACAATGGAGGGCCAGTCCCTGGGGCACCCATCACAGAATATCAGGACTCAATGGGCACCTATAATTGAGGAGGGCCAATCATTGGGGCACTGTTGGGATCCGGCCATTGAGGCCAACTGAGCGTTAGGTATCAGGAAGGGCTGTTGACCCGAGATGACTGGGATGTGTTCAGGAGTTGTTGACCCCATTCTCTCCCTCCTTTTCCACTTGGCACTGCATCCAGAAAAGGCTCCTGCTGGCTCTAACAGAGGTCTCTGAAACTGGAATGAACAGAGCTAAACTTGGGAGTTTATTGTTCCCATTTTCCACGGTTTATGGTTTTTGCTTTTAAACAATTTAAGTTCAACTTTGAGTCACATTGAGAAGCCTTAGTGCAGGTCACAGGTTCTCTTGATGTGACTTTAGAAATTTATAGATATAGGTTTTTGGAAATAGTTTATATAGATTGATGAAAATTTAGGTAACCCTTTTATTGTAGATGTATGGTTAGTTTAGTTTGATTTAGGAGGGCTCAGTGAAGATTGACTTAGGCCAGCTGGTGTTTGGAGAGTGTAACCATAGCAGCAATTGTTTTAATAGAAACTAGTTTGAATTAGCAGAGAATAGTAGAAGTTAATTTATTATGTTGGTTTCAGGTTTAGACATTGAGCAATGTTATTTCAAGATGATGTAGTTGTAATACAATTAAGGGCACATAAGAAACTGGTTTGGGGAACATTAATAAAGCATAAGAAACAAAAAGACAATTTGTGGTTGTTCTTCCTCATGTATGAAGAAAACATTTATTTGAGAGTGGGGGGTGTCCTTTGAGTGGGGATGTCCTTTGTGCACCTGAAACTTGTCATGTGAAAGGCACATGCTACCTTTTGTGTTTTCTGATGGTGTCTTTGCAAAATTTAGGGATAAAAGCCCACTCTAATTTGCAATAAACGATTTCTGCTCAGTACTAAACAGTAGTCCAGTCTCTTTCTTTTGACCCTAGTCCCCTACTCCATCACACCTCCAG
>NW_006991089.1:0-716 GCF_000164805.1 Carlito syrichta | reverse complement strand
AAGCCATGTGGCATCGTGTTGCCGGCAATGTGTTTAAACTCAGGCAGACTGACCACCCTCCAGTCTATAACTGCCAGGCTTGGGAATTTTTACGTTACAGTCTTGAGGGTAGGTGGAGGCAGAGGCAACAAGAAATACATTTTCAGCTCTCTGCAGCGCACTGCAGTCATGCCACGATGGTGGGAGTGCAGAAGACAGAGTGACCACAGTGACTCTTTTCAGGAATTACAGGCGAAGGCCATGCTGTATGCCAGTGCCGGGCCAGGGCCAGGAGACTTGTATACTGTGCTGCAGAATGCACTACTGTGTCCCGACCAGCGAGACAAGTAAAACGTGGGCACGAGGAGGACTACCTGCTGCTGGTGAAAAGAGAGAGAGAGACCAAGAGAGAAAGAGACAGGAGACACGCAGAATGGAGGCAAGACAGTGTTCTGATCAAGCCTCCAAATTTTATTGTTAGGCGATTGCTTATATACATAGCAAAGAGGGGCGGGCTGAAATAGGGCGTGTGGCGGCTTATGATAGGAGGAAGAGTAGTGGGTGGTATGAGGAGAGGAGGTGGGAGGGGTGTTGTGGTTTGGCGCGCGCGGGCTTTTCAGAGGACAAAGAAGAAGGCTTATATAAGATGATTGCTATTTTTAAAATGGCTCCCAACATCTCCTCCCTTTCTGTTCAAAGACAGAAGGGATGGTGAGCATTAACCGGGTGAGGGAGGA
>NW_006991088.1:0-3190 GCF_000164805.1 Carlito syrichta | reverse complement strand
TTGTAAACAACGTATCTGATAGAGAATTGTTATCCAAAATATACAAAAAAATACATAAAACTAAAAAATGAGAAAATGACCCAGATTCAAGAATGAGGTAAAAATTTTAACATATAATTCACCAAAGAAGATATACAAATATAAATAGCATATGAAAAGGTGGTCTATTTATATATAATCAGAAAATGCCAATTAAACCAATAATGAGATACTGTTACATATCTATTAGAATGGCCAAAATCCAAAACACTGACAGCATCAGATGCTGGCGAGGATGTGAGACAATAGTGACTCTCATTCATTGCTGGTAAAAATGAAAAATGGTGCAGCCACTTTGGAAGATAATTTACAGTTTTGCACATGGATGTTTATAGCAGATATATTCATTATTGTCAAAATTTGGTAGCAGTAAGATGTCCTTTATTGGTAAGTGGATAAACTGTAATATATTCAGACAATAAAATATTATGCAATGCTAAAAAGAAGTGAGTTTTCAAGTCATGAAGAGGCATGAAGGAGATTTAAGTACACATTATTAGGTAAAGAAAAAGAACTTAAAAACATTGTGTATTATGTAATTCCAATTATACAGCATTTCAGAAAAAAATGAAACTATGGAGACAGTAAGAAGATAATTGGTTGCTATAATAAACAAATTTAGTAAAGCCAAAGACAATAAACTCAATGTACAAAAAATAGTTGCATTTCCATTTACTAATAACAAGCAATTTTTAAAATTGAGAAAATAATCCCATTTACAGCACAAAGATAAAATAAGATAAAAACACTTGGGTGTAAATTTAACCAAGGAGGTAAAACACTTATATGCTGAAAATAGTAAAACACTAATAATCAGAATTTAAGAAGATACAAATAAATGCATGAATATCCTATGTTCATAAATGTGAAGAATTGAATATTGTTAAAATGTATATGCTATCCAAAGTGTTATATAAATTCAATGAATTCTCTATCAAAATTTCAATTCAACATCATTTTTCACAGAAATAGAAAAAATTTTCTTAAATTTATATAGAACTATAAAAGACTCAGAATAGCCAAAGCAAAACTAACAAAGGCGGAACCATCACAATCCCTGATTTCAAAATATATCACAAAGCAATTATAATCAAAGCAGCATGGTACTGGTATCAAAACAGATGTATAAACCAATGGAACAGGAAAGAAAGCCCAGAAATATGCCCACATGTTTACAGTGGCCCTATGATTTTCAACATAAGTGCTGAGAGCACACAACAAGGACAAGCCAATTTCTTCAACAAATGTGGCTGGGAAAACTGGTCATCCATATGTAAGAGAATATAATTGCATCCTTTTTTCACACTATATACAAAAGTCAACTAATAATGGATTAAAGATTTCAATATAAGATAAGGCCTAAAATTGTAAAATCACTAGAAGAAAACATTGGGGAAATGCTATAAGACATTCATCTAGGTGGTGATTTTTTTTTTTTGACTATGACCCTGAAAGCACAGGCAACAAAAGCAAAAATAGATAAATAGGATGACATAAAACCAAAAAGCTTCTGCACAGAAAAAAAAATTAACAAAATGAAGCGAAAACACACAGAATGCAAGAAAATATCTGCAAGCCACATATCTGATTAATGTTAATATACAAAATCTATAAGAATCACAAATATCACATAGCAAAAAAAAAGTTATTTAAAAATGGGCAAAGAAATAGAGATTTCTTAAAAGAAGATATACAAATGGCCAACGGGTGCATAAAGAATGCTCAGCATCACTAATCATTAGGGAAACACAAATTAAAATCACAATTTATCACCTCACACCTGTTAGAATGGCTTTCATCAAACAGATAGATGATGATAACAAGTGTTGACAAGATGATAACAAGAGTAAAAACTCTTGTACACTGTTGGTGGGGATATAAATTAATATAGTCATTATGGAAAGCAGTATGGAATTTCCTCAAAACTAAAAGTAGAACTCCCATATGAATCAGTAATCCCACTTCTGGGTATATATCTAGAGTAATTAAAATCAATATGTCAAAGGGATATTTGTATTTCCATGTTAATTGCAACATTAATCTCAATAACCAAGATAGGGGATCGAGCTAAGTGTCCATCAACAGATGAACTGATTTTTAAAAATGTGATACAATTTACACTGGAATAATTCTCAATCTAAAAAGGAGAATGAAACCCTGTAATCTACAATAACCTGAATGAGCCTGCAGGACATTATGCAAAGTGTAATAAGCCACACACACAAAGATAAATACCACACGATTTCACTTAAATGTGGAATCTAAAAAGTAGAAGTCATAGAAGGTAGAGAGTAGAAAATGGTTATCAGAGGATGGGGGAGAGGGGAGGAAATGGGAAGTTGTTGGTCAAAGGATACAAACTTTCAGATCTACAGAAGAACCAAATTTTGAGATCTATTGCACAGCAGGGGAACTTTGTCAAAACAATTTATTACATATTTCAAAATAACGATGAGAGTAAATTTTAAATGTCTCATGACAAAAAATGATAAGTGAGGTGACAGATATGTTAATTAACCTAGTTAATTATTCCACATTATATACCTATATCCAAACACAACATTGTGCTTTATAAATGTACACAATTATAGTTGCTAATTAAAAATAACATTAATTTTTAAAATTTAAAATAGTGCTTCCCAGGTGTAGGGGGAAGAGAAAGATGAACAAAAGGAAAACAAAAAATATTGAGGGTAGGACTACTACTCTGTATGATACTATAATGTAAAATAAATTTCATAGATGAGTTCAAACCTATGGAGTGTGCAATACAAACAGTGAATTCTAATGTAAACTATGGGCTTTGGGTAATTATGATGTGACAATGTAGGCTCATCAATTTGAACAAATGTATCACTCTAGTGGGGAATACTGACCACAGGGAAGGCTGTGCATCAGAGGGGACATTGAAATCTTAGTACAATGTTGCTGTGAACCTAAAACTAGCTCTTAAAAATAAAGGCTATTAAAAAACTTGACTCATAAAAAAGTTAAGTCCCAACTTTCCCAAAATAATCAAAAGATGTGAACAAATACTTCAACCAGAAGTATATATAGATAAACAAAAGAAAAGATGCTCACCATCATTAGGGAAATGCAGATTAAAGCCAGAAAATGAATCCTGTTATACAACTGTGATTCTGACAGCCAA
>NW_006991087.1:0-795 GCF_000164805.1 Carlito syrichta | reverse complement strand
AGAGCAACGTAGCATACGGATATTACGAATTGGTCATTTCAGGACTCCAGCAACTTTCTGGTCCTCTTGAAAGTTGTAAACGGGTATCGGGCACTCTAAGTCGGTTAGGTTTCTCGGAACAACTAAGGCCAGATTCCAGTATAAACAGAATCTTTGTGCCATATTTGGAGGTAATTCTGGTCTTAAGGTAAACCCTGTAATCCTTCCCCTTCAGTTTGTGTTTTTATTTTGAGAGGGGACAAGGGTTCTGCATTTGCCAAATGTTTAGTACATATTTTTAAAGGTAACCAGGAATCATGGATTCCACGTCCCTGGGAAACTTCTGCGCATGTGTCTTTTTTTATACAGAGTTTGGAATCCACATCGACAGGGAAAATCAGGTCATCTTGCTGAGAATGAAAAGAAAATCCGGTTGTAGGAGTTCTCATTAACTGGAATCTCCAGGGCTTCTTGATAAGGTTTAATGAGCAATCTGGGCTTCTGGGTCCCTACATTTTTCAGAGATACTAGCTCTGTGGATACACTAAATCTGTCATTACAGATCCACAGGAACTTTCTGGTCCTCTTGTTAGTTTTAATCAAGTATCTGACCATAAAATTCCTTTTGTGTCCTCGGAACATCTACAACCATAATAATGCTCCCCAGAATCAAAAGGCATATTGGTACAAAATCCATCGATTCAGGTGACCTCAAGCTACAGAAAATTATAGTGGGCCGGCAGGTCGGAATTGGGATGTAGGTTTGTGAAGATTCCATATTTTGGGGAGGTCTTGTGAAGGGTAACCAAGAATCGG
>NW_006991086.1:0-577 GCF_000164805.1 Carlito syrichta | reverse complement strand
CCTTTGATGTAAGCACGGCAGGCATCATGGAATTTGAAATTGTTTGCTTGGAAATTGCAGATCTCGTGGTGGTCTTGTGATGCATAGTTTGTAAAGCACGAAACTTGTACGCCCCCAGTGAGTGATTATCACATTTGCTGGAGGGTATAGAAAATGGTATATAAGTTGGAAAAGGTTTGAATAAAATCGGCTTCGGTCTTGGCCAGGCTGAACCCAGAAGAGCTGCCTCCGAGTAGTTTTCTTCTCTCCGTCTCTGATTCACCGGTGCGGTCCTAACCCTCCCTCTGGTCAGTGCAGGTCACCGACATATCTGAAAAGAAACAAATCTAGAATATAGCATACCTCCTCATCAGCAATTTTGCTTTCTGAGGTCTCAGTTATTCATGATCAACTGCAGTATAAAAATATAAAACAGAAAATTCCTGAAATCAGCAATTCCTGTTTTAAATTGGACACCATTCTGAGTAGCGTGATGAAATCTCTCAATATCCCACCTTATCCTGCTGGGGTCATGAGACATCCCTTTGTCCAGTGTATCCATGCTGTCTAGGCTACCTACCGGTTAGTCACTTAGTAG
>NW_006991085.1:10228-14791 GCF_000164805.1 Carlito syrichta | reverse complement strand
GGGGCGCTGAGGGGTCAGCCCTCACCTGGTCTGACATCTTCTTCATCCTCTGCTGCCATAAGGCAGTCTCTTTGATCAACTCATCCGCATACTTGTCTCTCTCCATCTGTAGCTATTTCTGTGACTCCATGAGTTGTAAGAATGGGCACGAATTAGGAGGGGCTGTCACTAGTCCTCGCCTGCTTCTGGCCACCTGGACTATCTCCCTCCCATAACCTCCCTGGGCAAAGTCTCACCGGTCCCACACATGTCTCCAGCTGGGCCTGCACTTCCATGGCCTGCTGTAACTTCTGGTTGCTGTCTGAGGAGTCACACGTGCCAGAGAACTGGACAGTGGGAATTGAGTAGCTGAGATCTAGGAGTCCAGGTTGGTACACACAATGCACCCTCTCCCCAGGAGGATTGGAGCTAGGCTCAACCTTCAACCTGTGGTCAGTAAAGACTTCTACCCTCATTAGCGTCACCATGCAGAGGAAGTAAGCAGACTCATGGGCTAGCCATAGAAATGTAATCTATGAAACGATGGCTTTCAACAAGGATGCTTTAAAAAATTATTACTACTATTATTACTATTACTATTATATTTGAGACAGGTTCTTACTCTGTCGCCCCGGATTCCATGCACAATCTCAGTTCTCTGCAGCCTCCACCTCCTGGGCTCAGGCAATTGTTTAGCCTAAGCCTCCCTAGTAGCTGTGACTACAGTTTTGAGCCACCATGCCCAGCTAATTTTTTTTATTTTATGTAGAGATGAGGTCTCACTATATTGCTCAGGTTGCTCTTAAACTTTGGGGCTCAAGTCATCCTCCAATCTTGGCCACCTGAAAGTGCAGAGATTACAGGTATGAGCCACTACACTCAGCATTTCAGAAAATGTTTAAGTCCTATCCCTGAGACTCTGATTCCACAGATCTAGGCAGGGTCCTCATCTGCCAATTTTCAGCCATCTCTGGGGGTTCCTAAGGCAAAACAAGAACAAGGATCCACATTTCCCAGCTCTTTGATGGAGGCTACCCTGGCAAGGATCACTAGACACTATGACCCCAATTTGATGGGGCTCAGACCACCCCGAGAGCTGCCACCTCTCACTTGCTGCAGAAGGAGCTCTGACATCTCCAGCTTCTTTTTTAGGTCTGCCACCTCGAGCTGCATGGCTGCATTCTGAGCCAACAGGACTCAAAGCTTCTCTTCTAGCTCTGACTTTTGCTGCAGCACATCCTCATTGTTTTTTCTGTGGCCAGAGGCAGTGGAGAGAGTAATGAATGGAGACAGAAAGAACCACTTTGGTGATCAACCCATGCTACTGTCCTCACCACACAACCACAGAACCCTGGTGCTGGAAGGGACCTCAGGAGTCAAGAGTTGCAAGTGGCAGGCAAGAGAGGACACGAGTCAGTGGCACAGCTGGGACTAGAGTGTGGCTATGCACACATCCACGCATGTAAGTACACCTCACCATGCTCCCCTGGACCCCTCCCAGCTCCCACATCACCAGTGATAAGGATTCCCCACCTGCCCCCACCTCCTCCCTTCCTACTTGTTCTTATATAACTCCAGCTTGAGGGCATCTTTTTCTTTGGTTAGTTCTTTGTTGTACTGCAAGTACCAAAAGGTTAAATCAGGATGAGCAGGCAGAAGATGTGGCTGGCATACCAATATCAGTAGCTATAGTAGCAATTTTTCACGAACACGTCCTCACCCAGAACCTCACTGTATGCTTTTCAAGGTATTTCCAAACCAGTGGTGACATGAACTGTTTTTTAATAGAACTCAGTAAAGGAGGAAGAGGCAAGGATGAGACTGAATTTACAGCTGGAGAGGAGAAGCCCAGAGATAGGAGGTAATGTTGCATTGTAATTAGCATTATTCTCACACTGCGTGAAACTTTGTTGAGTGCTTTACCAGTGCTAAAAATCCCACTTAATCCTCACAGCCACCATATGACATAGCTACTATCAAATTCCCATTATGAAAAACATTACAGAGGTCAAGTGTTTACCTAAGATCACTCAGACACAGCTGGGATTTGAACACCAGGTTCACCTAATTCTCTCTAAGTCCATGTCTTCCCTAGGTTTGGGGGGCACAGACAGAAAGGGACAATTCAATTAAACCTGAGTTTACTCTTTGAATGGATGACACGTTTATAGGGTCCAAAGCTCACGGAGTACAGAAGTGAAATGTCTCCCAGCCACCCAGTTCCTCTCTTATATTTATTGATTTATTCTTTATATAGACAGGGTTGCCCAGACTGGAGTGCAGTAGAGCCTCAAACCCCTGGGCTCAAGGGATCCTCCCAACTCAGCCGCCAAATAGGTGGGACCACTGTACCTGGCTTCCCCGAGCTTTTTATAAGTCCTTTCAGACATGTCTTGCGAATATTATAAATAGTACACACATGGCCACTCTTTCTACACAAATGGTAACACACTAAAGACACTCCTCCATACCTTCACAGCCCAATCACCATATTCCCTTGTCTCACTTGGCCAAGGCAATAGCTAGGTGACGGCAGAGGGATACTTGGCCTCTGGCCTCCACATACACAGCTTGAGCCCCACAGCACCCCACAAGTCACCCATGACAGGCTACTCATCCACAGGCTGCTCCTAACAAGCACACTACAAAACCAGCTAGAAACGGCCTGTGCTGCCTTCTAGGAATCTGCATCCTCCATCCCTCAAAAGAGACATTTAAGATCCATACCCCATCTGGAAAGTTTGGGTGATGTGGTGGGCGAGTGGCATGGCTCACCTCTTCCACATGCTTCTGCTGTGTGGACATGGCAGAAAGAGTGTACTCCAACTCTCCCATGTGCTGTCGGCAGGACTGCAGGTGGCCAGCAAGCTCCTTGGCCTCTCCCGGAATGAAAAAGGTGGAGATGAAGACCAGACAAGTCCCTGAAGGCCTGCCAGGTGCCAGCTGGACGATGAAGAGCATTCTTCTGCTTTGTGATTGACAACTTGCTGTGTGTGGGTCAGGACCATCTGTAATTTCACCTATTCGGACACCAGGATACCGGTGGTCTGGATGTGAACCTTTGGGAGACAAACTATACAAGTACTGAGAGACAAGGAAGGAAATGTTCTCCAGAGGATACAAGAGAGTGCTACGCAGTTCACTCACCTGCAATTGTTCCTGCAGGGACCTTTGCTCCTTCTCCAGGTTTTGATGACAGTCTCTTTTCTCCTAGAGGAAGAGGGAAGACTGATCTCTTATAGGGGGAGGCAGAGATGGCACAGCAAAGGACATGCTCCGAGAATAACATCAGTGCTCCAGGACATGCCCACTCATGAGACCAGATTATTAGGGACTTTGCAGGTATGGGGTTACAACACAGGTGGTGAGCCTCCCAGGCTTGGAGTAGGCAGGATGAGACAGGGGCTTGACATTGGAATTCACCCCCAAACTCAGTAGCAAAGAAATTGTTTTACTTTTTCCAGTTGATCCAAAGTTTCCTGCTTCTCTAGTTTCTGTGGGGAAAGTCAAAGAAAGGTGACTTGAGGGCGCCCCCTTCTTTCCACTTCCCTAGACCAAGAAGGGAAGCGCGGGGCCAGGAATGGGTGTTAGAGGCAAAGTTTTCAGAGCCTATGGGACATGAACTGATACCCACTGCTTAAGCTCCCAGGGAAAGAGCATTTGGGCTTTCCATGGTTTTTGCTCACAGCTACAGAATAGAAAGGCTGAGTCTGGATTCTCTTCACT
This sequence comes from Carlito syrichta, assembly GCF_000164805.1. Taxonomy (NCBI): domain Eukaryota; kingdom Metazoa; phylum Chordata; class Mammalia; order Primates; family Tarsiidae; genus Carlito; species Carlito syrichta. The sequence goes on along the minus strand of NW_006991085.1, from coordinate 11,086 downwards.
TCTTAGTTTTTGTTTTGTTTTTTTTATAGAGATGGAGTCTCACTCAGTTGCCCAGGGTGGTCTTGAACCCCTGGCCTCAGACAATCCTCCTGCCTTTGCCTCCAAAAATGCTGGGATTACAGGTATGAGTCACTGTGCCTGGCCTGAATTCTTTTTGAAGGACAGTAACAAATCTCTAGAAATGAAGTTTGAGAAAAGAAAGGCTATCATTTCGCAAGTTTGTGATTGTGGAAGGGTGCATTCACTGAAAACAAACGGCAGGTCAGATGTTCTTCTTTTTCCTTTTTTGAGTCAGGGTCTCAACTGTGTTGCCCAGACTGGAGTGCAGTGACATGATCATGGCTCACCATAGCATAGACCTCCTGGACTCAGGCTATTCTCTCTCTTCAGCCTCCTGAGTAGCTGGAATTACAAGCACATGACACCACAGCAGGTTTATTTTTTTATTTTTTGTAGAGATGAGGTCTCACTATGTTGCCCTGGCTGGTGTCAAAATCCTGAGCTGTGGTGATCCTCCTGCTTTGTTCTTCCAAGGGACTGGAATTACAGGTGAGAGCCACTGTGTCCAACCCAGATTCTTTTTAATAGCAGGGACACAGGAATGAAAGTACAGACAGAAGCCCTCCAACCCGAGGTTTCCATTCTAGCAGGTCTTTAAACCTTAGGTTCTCAGAGCTAAAAGAGACCTCTGATACACCCTAATTTCATCTACTCAGGAAACTCAAGCTCAGGCAGAATGGGCGACTTGTTCAAAATCTAAGACAGAGAAGATGAGGGACAGAGTTCGGGCAGGAACACAGGGATTCCAATGCCCTATGGGGCCACCTCCCACCCCAGGGCAAGTGTGGTAATGACTCA
>NW_006991085.1:0-9484 GCF_000164805.1 Carlito syrichta | reverse complement strand
TGGGAGGCAGCCTTGGAGGCCCACTGATTTACAGGGTCCTGGTGGGCTGAAGACCCAAGGCCGCAAGGCGTGCCCAGGAAGCTGAGGCCCTTCTGTCTTCCACCTTTGCTGTTTGGTACCATCAAAGAATTCTGTGCAGTTGTGGAAGAAGAAAATGGCATGTTTATGTGAAGTACTCACAGCTAACCTGGAAATGTCACGGTTCATTTTTCCATTTCCCACTATGCCGTTTGGCCTATTCTAACATATGCAAGGGTTAAACTCTGAAGCACATCAAGAATGCTTTCTTTCACTTGGTTATAAGTTACTAGATATTGTTTGAGTAAAAAATTATATAAGTATATTCACTCCTTATTTGATTTAGAATTATGTAGTTTAGTGTTTAGACATAAGGTTTGTTAGAAGCACAAGTTTATAGTAAGTTCATTATGAATTCATTATAAGTCCTAACACTTATATAGGAGTTATGTAGGTGATTTATAATACTGTTTTCACAGATTTAGAATGAAGATTAACTGTTAAGGTTTTTACTTAATTCAATAGTTAAAATTCTAAGTTAACGTTTATAGAGTGGGTTTTCATTGAACTCATAATATACTAATCGAACACTTTTAAGACAGATTAGCTAAAGACAGAAGGCAACCTTGGGGGCCTGGGAAACATTACTAAAAGCTTCTTTTGAGTTCTCTGTAGAAACAAACACTGCAGGATAAGAGAAAAGTAATGAAGACACCTGGACAAGAGAGGCGATTACAAGGCTCTGAAGGTCATAGAAGCCCCAGATGGGAAAACTCCTGACACATGAAGAAATGTACACTTGGAAACGTTCTTGAGACATTTCAAGGACTGTAATTCGGGACTTTGGACTAAAACTATCATTTTTGGCTTTATGAGTAAGACTCATTGTCTGAATGTTTATAGGCTTCTTGGCTTGTTTGTTGCTAAGACCACTAGATGGTGGTAACTTTTAGAGGATATGTACGTGAAGGAATTTTCTTTGTCTTACCCCTTTATGAATGGTATAAAAGCCTTCCCTTAGCTAACATTAAACATCATCTGTTCAGGAAGCAGGTGTCCAAGTATAATGTTTTCATCTTTCACCTATCCGTCTCTCCTTAAGGAAACCTCATGACCCTTGCAAGGGGCTGGACCCCCGCAGGGTCCCAGGCAACAGCCTGCCCTGACCCCCTCAGCTCAGGGAGTACTGCCCATCTAGGAGACACTCACTTGGTTTCACCCATGAGATGAGTGCCATTTTCACCATGGTTCTGTTTGGGAAGAAAACATGAGGTGATCATTCAAATTCTAATGAGAATCACCAAGAGTCGGGGTGAGCTAAGCTTAATCCAATAATCGTCCACATCCCCAAACCTCTAGGAAAAGCCCAGCCTCAGCTTTCACCACCCCAATCACCAGGAAGGGCACTTGACTTAGGAACCAAGCTACCTGCAAAAGGAGAGAATCCACATACATATAGCCCTCTGGGAGAAGGAAGGGGCGAGCATTTGGGAGGGCAGCAGACACAGAGGAAGAGGCACAAACCTGAGGTGTCACTGTGCTAGTGGCACTAGCACTGGGTAAAAGTACACTGCCAGGTGGCATGGGATCATCAGCAGGTCATGTAGGAGTGGCATGGTCCTTGGATGCCTGTCACAGAACACAGCACAGGGTTAGGGAACCATTCAGGAAAGGGTGCCTCACGCCCTCCATGGACACAAGGGTACAGAGCAAGTAGGACAGGTGTTGCTGCAGTCACAATGACAGTCACACATGATGGGAGCCACTTGAGGGTGTGGAATGACTTGCCCAGGCCTTGGGCTGCTGGACGGCCAAAGGTCAAAGCGGCATTACCTCCTTCACAAACACATGAGGACCTTGTTCTCCCTAGAGCTCAGCAAAAGATAGCATCAGCTCTGACCTGTGGTAGCTACGGCAGGCAGGAGGAAAGCTTGCCAAAGTCAGGGAGAAGAAAGGTACTGTTCTTCCAGAAGCCTAGCTCGTGCCACAGGGTGACCCTAGCCTGGGCTCTGCTGGGCAGAAAATGGTAACAGAGGAGACACTGTGCTCAGTGTGGGATGGAAGTTGAAAATCTCCCCTCTAACTCCCCTCCTTTCCTCCTTCCCTTCTTCCCTGCCCAGACCACTGGATGTGTTTCTCATTCAGACCTTTGCAGGGAAAGAAAGTAGCCCAGCTAGAACCCTCTGCCTGTTCTCTGGATATAAAAGAGAATAAACCACAGTCACCTCATGGCCACTACCCCCACCCCAACCTCCCAGCTCCAGAAACACTGACCCAACCAAGAAAACACCTGAGAAGCAGAGGTCTGCCCTGTGACAGCCTGGTGGTTGGGAGCCACTTTCCTGGGAATAGCAATAGCAGCTGAGGCAATCCCAGGATTTGGGATATGGAGCCACATAGAAATCTCCCCCTCATCCCCAAGTGAATACAGCTTGATCAGAGCCCTACCTACCTTCTCTCCAGGCTCAAGCCTCTTGCTCTAGAGAGTGCCTAATGTCCCACAGGCCAGATGGACAGAGGGTGGAAAAGATGGTTGACTAGCTGAAGCTTGACAAGTAAACACTTGGGAGCCAAGGTCTGACCAGGGAAGCCGGTCTCATGAGGGAGTGGCTGCCCTTCTTTCTATAGAAAGGGCTGCCTGCTCTCTGGATCCTTCAGTGCTGGTCTCTGAAAACCCCAATCTACTTCCATCCTTAAAGCCAGCACCGCAGAGGCTGATGGAACTGAGGATGAGCCAAGCTGTCTTTGTATCTTTGCAAGTTTACTGTGACCATAGCCCTGGATCCTGTTGCTGCCTTGACAAGTGAATCTGACAGGTCAGCGCACACCTGGCCAGGCCTGAGACTTGAGGGGACCTTGGCAGTTTCTAGGTTCTTCCTGGCATCTGAGGTTCTCACTGATCTCCAGGATTCAACACAGGAATGCTCATAAAGGGGGAAAAAGTATTTTCCTGAAGACTTTTCAATGCATGCAGCATGATTCTTTTGTGAACAACCAAGCTATTTCATAATTTTAAGTCTTGCAGCTAACAATGAAGTTTAAAGAAAAAAATGCGTACTCCACTCAAAATGTTCCATTGCATTAGTGTTTTCCTATCTCCCTTACTCTGTATTTCTTGAAATGTTATCATTCTATGCAGAATATAGCAATCACAGGCCAGCATTTCCAGTGTAGAAAACTTATGTTGAAACATTTTTGATATAGAGCAGGTTTAAAAACAACAAAGGGCAGGCACAGTCATTCAGGGTTCTAATACCAGTACTTTGGGAGGCAGAGATGGGACAACTGCCTGAGCCCAGGAATTTGAGACTAGCCTGAAAAACATAGCAAGGCCTTGTCGCTACAATAAAATAAAATAAAAATAGCTGGGTGTCGTGGTGCATGCCTATAGTCCTAGCTACTTTGGAGACTTAAGTGGGAAGAATCCATGGTCCTAGGAGGTTGAGGCTATGGTGAGCCATGATTATGCCACTGCACTCCAGCCTGGGCGACAGAGTAAAACTATGACAAAAGAAAAAATAGAGGGGGAGGGGAATATGGGGACCTTGGCCTTTGTTTCCAGAACACAGGGACTAGGGCTGGGCTGGGCACAAAATCCTACATCATTAGAGCAAGCTAATAAACATCTATGAGGAAACTGAGGTCCCAGATTCCCTCACCAACTGGATGACTGGCAGAGCAAAAGGCAAATACATGGCCACAGGGCCACAAGACCCCTCTAGGCCTGTGTTCCTTACAGCGTGCCACTCAGTCTCACCTCTAAGCCAAAAAGTTGAGTCATAGCATCTGGAAAGACCTTACAGACTGGAGGAAATAGCTGTCATCACTGAAAAACTCTCCTGCTCTAGCCAAAGGCACCCTGTTCACATCCCTCTCCCCATGCCCCTCTCCAACAGGATCTGGTTCTGTTTCAGCTCTGCTCCTCTGGCTTGGCAGAGTCTATCAGGCAAGTTAGATATGGAGAAAATGCCAATATCAACTCTGGAGGAGGTCGCCTCCTAGCTTTGTCCCACCTCCTACGACTGTCCTCCCTTGCTGGGCTCCTTGCATCCCTGAAAGGTGTTCTGTGAGGTCATAATGTTGGCCATAAACTCACTGTCCCCTCTACCTCTCAATTCTCTCCATATGGATGAATGCTACTCACCTTTAATCTTCAGATCAGCCTCAAATGTCACCTCCTCCAGCCTCTGGTTCATTCAGGACCACCCCTCCCACACTGAGCATCTGGAATGTTCCTGAATTATCTCTTGCCCCTCTCAGAGAAGTCACCCCCACTCACTGGGCACCCCATCTTGTTCCTCAATTTCCTGCACTGTTTAACAAAATGCCTTTTCTATCAAGAGTCCAATGAATAAAGCTGTGTCCATTTGATTTTTTTTTTTTTTATGAGGCAGAGTGTCATTTTGTCACCCAGGCTGCTGTGTAGTGGCACGATTATGCCCAACTCAATCTCGACCTGCTGGGCTCAGGCGATCCTTTTGCCTTAGCCTTCAAAGTAGCTGAAACTATGGGCATACATCACCACATCTAGCTGATTTTTTTTTTATTGTAGAGATGAGTTCTTGCTATATTTCCCAGGCTGGTTTCAAAGTCCTGGGCTCAAACAAACCTCTTGCCTTGGTGTCCCAAAGTGCTGGGATTACAGGCAAGAGCCACAATGCCCAGCCTCCACATCAGGTCAGGAGCTCAAGACCAGCCTGGACAACATAGTAAGATGCGGTCTCTACAAAAAATTTAAAAAATTAGACAGCCATGGTGGTGCGTGACTGTAATCCCAGCTACTCAGGAGGTTGAGGCAGGAGGAACCACTGCATTCCAATCTAGGCAAGAGTGAGATCCCAACTCAGGAGAAAAAAAAAAGGAGAGAACTCAGGGGCAGAATGTCCTGGTCACTCATGTTTGGTTAGCCTCACATCTTTACAGTTAGTCCCTTTGAAAAAATAATTTCAATCCTTGCAACTATAATATGAACTCAAGTTCTCTTAATACTACATTTCCTTAGTCTTAAGCCAATATGAGTTATGAATTTGAAAAATCACAAGTTTCTACATGGTCTACTGGTCTTTTGGGGACAGATGCCCAGAGAGTAAGACAGAAAGGTTTGTTCTTTAATCTCACTTAGTCTAATGGTCCCACTCTGGGCATTCAAAAGTCAAATTCTACACACCTGCTCTTAAAGCTATTCCCAAGTTACCTTTAACCTGCAAGGTATTTCTCGCCTTCTCCCAGATGATCAAAGGTATGGGGGAAAGGGAAAAAAACCAATCAACTGAGATGAAGATGAGGATATCAACAGGCTGAAGGTTAATGGCAGCAACATAAGCCAGAGGCAAAGTATCCCCCAAGCCAGAGAAGCCTTGGGGGCATGCACAGCAGCAGAGAGTGAGCTAGACAGGGGTTATCCACACTGCCTCACCTTCACTTGTCCAATGGGGAGAGTGCTACCCCACTGGAGCAGTTAAGGTAGGACTCCAGCACCTTCAGAAAGTTCCAAATCTACAGGAGGCCGGAAGGGGAAAACAAGGATGGAGGAGAGAAAAGCAGCTTAGAGAGAGGCAAGAAAGTCAGGAAAAGAGGAAGAGGTAGGTTCAGGGCAGGGCAATGGAATGCTGCAGAAGAGCAGAGATCAACACCAGGGCCTGTGCCACCCTCCATATGGCTACCTGCTGCCTTGGCAGAGGCAGAAACAGATGGAAAAGTCCCCCAAGTGAAGCAGTCACATAGAGCTGAGTCACCTGACCTATTTGGCTCACTAGATCCTCTTTTCAGGCCCAGGATGCAGAAGAATGAATTAAAAACCAGACTTCGGGGCAAGGTTCATTTGAACAGAGAGTAACAAGTTTAAAAGCTACCAACCTGATCCAACATCATCATCTTACAGAGGAGAAACTGAGGACCATGGAAGCAAGTGATTTTTCTGTGATCACCCAGAAGCTGGTAATAAAGATGGACTTGAACTATTTTTTCCTAATCCTAGTGCCCTTTCTTCTGCACATCCAGGGGTTCTATTGCTGCTTCCTAGAGGGACAGCTTAATGGCAAGTGGCTATTCTCACTAGCCTGGTTTCTCCTTGAAGCTGGGGATGAGGAACATCAAATAGCAACTGTTCACACCAGGCCCTGTACCAGTGACTGATATAAAAATAAATAAAAGCAAAGTCTCATTTAAACTTCTTTAGTATAAATAACACAATATTACCCCTTTTTACAGATGTGAAAACAGCACCCCAAATCATATCACTACTGGAAGAAGAGACAGGATTCTAACCCACCTGTTTTGTTTTGTTTTGTTTATTTTTATAGAGATGGGGTCTTGCTGTGTTGCCCAGGCTGGTCTTGAACTCCTAGTCTTAAGGGTTCCTCCCACCTCAGCCTCTCAAAGTGCTGGGATTATAGGCATGAGCCACCACACCCAGCCTACTCAGGATTAGGTTACCCAACCAACACTTTGACAATCTTCTTACCCACTACCCTCTATTGCCCTGTGAGTCCCCTATTCCCGGGAGCCTGATCAGCCAAGACTCACATCCTCAGGTGGGTGGCAACCACCAGAAGTGGTCTCAGGGATGGTGTCATTTTTTTAACTTTTTTCTTTTTTTTCACTCCTGCAGGAACACCAGGGCTGTGCTTCTGCTGATACTCCTTTAATGGTGGAAAGGAAAAGCAGTATGAGAACTACATTCACATCCTACCTGACAGCTTTTTTGTTTCATTATTTTGTTTGTTTGTTTCTTGTTTTTGAGTCAGGGTCTCACTCTGCCACCCAGGCTGGAGTGTGGTGGCACCATCATGGCTACTGCAGTTTTGATCTCCATGGCTCAGATGATCCTTCTGCCTCAGTCTTCCAAGTAGCTGGGACTACAGGAATGTACCACCATGTCTGGCTAACTTCATTTTTTGTAGAAATAATGTCTAGCTATGTTACCCAGGCTGGTCTCAAAATCCTGGGCTAAAGTGATCCTCTCACCTTGGCCTCCCTAAGTGCTAGGATTACAGGTGTAAGTCACCATGCCAGAGCACATAGAAAGACCTTATCTCTACACAAAACAAAAAATTAGCCAGGGGTGGTAGTGTGTGCCTGTTGTCCCAGCTACTCAGGAGGCTGTGGTAGAAAGATCTCCTAAGCCCGTAGGTCAAGGCTACAGTGAGCTGTGATTATGCCACCATACTCCAGCCTGAGCAACAGAGTGAGATCCCAATTCAAAAAATAATAATATTTTTTTTTTCTAAAAAGAGCCAGATGTGGTGGCTCACAACCTATAATCCCATTACTTTGGGAGGGAGAGGCAAGAAGATTGCCTGAACCCAGGGGTTCAAGACCTATCTGGGCAACTTGTTGAAACCTCATCTCTACAATAAATAAAAAAAATAGCCAGTCAGGGTGGTATGCACCTGTGGTTCCAGCTATTTGGAAGGCTGAAGTGGAAGGATAGCAAGAGCACACCAGGTTGAGGTGGCAGTGGCTGTGAGCATGCCACGGCACTCCAACCTGGATGACAGAGTGAGACTCCAACTAAAAAAACAAAAACAAAAACAAAAAGCCAAAAAACTAGACATTGTGGTCCTTCTGTTACAGCTGCACATCAGTATTTTTCAAACTTTTACATCAATGTATCCTAATGACAAAATCAGCAAAGACACACTCCTAATGAATATGGGAACCTAAAAGAATCCAGACGTCATCTCAGTGAAAAGTCTATTATCATCTTACAAACCTATGCAAATGATATCTCCAAATAAATTGTTTGTTCTCTCTCAAGAGAATCAAGTAAAACTGATGCTTCAGAAAGAAGCCCCATATTTATTCTTTGGCACTCAGGGCACCCTAGTTTGAGAAGATGGTTTTGGGAATATTCAAACTGTTATGTTCCGTTTTCCAGGATCTGCTCCACACCATAAGCAGATCTCAGTTCAGAGAACCATGATTGAAGAGTCCTGAAATCATGAGGAATTGGAATGTGAGGTAGCGAATGCAGAAAAAAAAAAATTAAAGACTCTCTGGAGAGTAGCAATGTGGAAGAAAACCAAATCAAATCCATTCTCTCATTGCAGCTCAGAGACAGTGCCAACATGTGAGTTCATTGGTGGAGTGTAGGCTTTTCACACTGTCAATTTCTAAGTTAAGGGAATAAGGAAGCCCGAAACCTCTCGGTCTGAGGTCCCATAGTCTGCAGTCCCCTTCCAGCTGGAAACCTGTGCCACAACCAGAGAAACCAGAAAGGAGGTAAGAAAACATAGGGGGCTGGGTTGTAAGATCAAAAGCTGTGCTCAAAGCAGTAATTAGTCCCAAGGGGGTGTGTGACCTAAACACATTTAACTCCTTTCCACTGACACCAGAGTCACCACTCCCTGGTGGGGAAGGGGAATGCAGGGCCAGGACTCAGGTTCTTGGTGATGGGAGCTCAGGGAGCTCCCGTTTGGGGCAGCAGGAGGCAAGGGCCATGTCTGGAGTGGGGAACCCCAGGAGTCACCTACAAGTCATCCCGGGGGTGGAGAGGGCAGGGGTTGACGGAAAAGACTTTGGTTGGGGGAGCGCAGGGGTGCCAGTGGGCCACCGGTGTGCCTCAGGGGTAGCACAGACTTGACCATGGTCCTGCCATTGGAGGGGAATCAGGTTGAGTTGGAGGTCTGTGACCTAGAGTGTTTTACCTTCTTTTTGGCCACAGCCAATTTGCTCCTTCGGGTTTCCTCAGACATCACAAGAGGCAGGGAACAGAAAGGGAGTAAGGGAAGGGCCACATCACCTGACCTGGATCCCAGCAACCACTGTGAAATTTCTTCCAGCAGCTACCATGTAGCTGTGAATGTGAGCCAGACTGGGCTGGACTGGAATATACAGGCAATGGAATGTAGAATGTGAAGGGCGGGCCTAAGTTCTTCTGTCCCATTGGTCGACGACAATGATAACACAAACAGAGGTATGGCCAGGCAGCCTACCCCAGAGGACTGAGTAAAGTAACAATGAAAGCTGAGCATAGGAGCCCTCCTGAGGGCATACCCCTGCTGGATGCTTATGCAGCTTTCTTCCTGACCTTTCATGGTCTCCCTCACAGAGTTTCAGTTACTTGGTGGATTTCAGATGCCACCCATAAATGGTCCTATGCCACTGAACTCCCCTGGGGCCTCAGACTCCAGGATTCAGGGGGTGGGTGGAGAATGGCACAGGGAGGAAAATGCATCATTTCATAATCCCTGACTCTTACATCCCTGCCACAGATTTTGTTGTCCCAGAAATCACCTCCAGAGACCTCCTTCCAGTCCTCCACATGCTGCCCCTTTCAGAGTGCTCTGCTCCCCTGGCCCCAGAAGCTTTTCCACCCCCCCAGTCAGATGTGGTCTCTGTTGCTCCTCTTCCCAGCTGCTCCTATTCCCTCGTTCCCATGATATCCCTTTCCTCTGGGAGTGGGCTATCAGTCCAGTCAAGCTTTCCCCTTTGAATTCCTCCTCCAGGATGGAACCAGGACCAA
>NW_006991084.1:0-779 GCF_000164805.1 Carlito syrichta | reverse complement strand
ATTAGTTGACTAACAAGTCGGGCTAACAAGTTAAGTCAGCTTGTTGAGTCAGCTGACTGGCTAGTCAGCTAATGAGTCAAGTCAGCTGGTTGAGTCAGCTGGCTGAGTGGTGAGCTAATGAATTAAGTCAGCTGGTGGAGTCAGCTGGCTGGCTAGTGAGCTAACGAGTTAAGTCGGCTGGGTGGAGTCAGCTGGCTGGATGGTCAGCTAATGAGTTAGGTCAGCTGGTGGAGTCAGCTGACTGACTCTAAGTAAGCTGGCGGGGTCAGCTGGCTGACTCATCAGTTAACAAGTTAAGTCGGCTGGCGGAGTCAGCTGACTGGCTCATCAGCTAACGAGTTAAATCAGTTGGTGGAGTCAGCTGGCTGGCTCGTCTGCTAATGAGTTAAGTTGGTTATTGGAGTCAGCTGTCTGGCTCGTCAGCTAATGTGTGAAGTTGGCTGGCGGAGTCAGCTGACTGGTTTGTCAGCTAACGAGTGAAGTTGGTTGGTGGAGTCAGCTGGCTGGCTCATCAGGTAACGAGTTAAGTCAGCTGGCGAAGTCAGCTGGCTAGCTTGTAGGCTAATGAGTTAAATCGGCTGGTGAATTGAGCTGGCTAGCTTGTCAGCTAACGAGTTAAGTCAGCTGGCAAAGTCAGCTGGCTAGATCATCAGCTAATGAGTTAAGTCAGCTGGCGAAGTCAGCTGGCTAGCTCATCAGCTAATGAGTTAAGTCTGCAGGTTGATTCAGCTGACTAGGGAGCTAACGAGTTAAGTCAGCTGTATGAGTCAGCTGGCTGG
>NW_006991083.1:0-725 GCF_000164805.1 Carlito syrichta | reverse complement strand
GACAGGACTTACAAATTCTGTGGGTGTGGTCAAAAGCTATGGACGCCCCAGGATAGAGGCCATTGCATCCTGTAGATCTGGGACTGTGGACGGCCACCACACATAATGTAGTGTTTGCATTTAGGGAAGTGATGAGGTCTTGCTACGTGGTGCAGGTGGTCCAAATTCCCATGCTCCAGCGGTTCCCTGCCTCGACCTCCCAAAGCCACTGCCCCATTGTCTGCCGATCAACCATCTTTCAAGAACTCTAGGCCCAAGGCTGGGCCTCCTTCCCAAATGATTTCTGTGTGTTCAGAGTGATGCCAACTCCATACACAAATGGATGCTCTTCTTTTTTTCCTTTTTTTTTATTAGTCATAGTCTCACTCCATCACCCAAGTTGAATAGTTGTGGTTTGCTCCCGGCCACCGCAGCTTTGGCCACTGGGCTCCAACGAGGCTGTCCCCAGCCTTCCCATGAGCCAGAAAGACAAGCAGGTACCACCCACCTGGCTCATTTAGGATGGAGGGTGGAGATGAGGTCTTGCTGAGGTGCCCAGGTGGGACTCCATGCACGGGCTCGAGCTGGCCATTGGCCTCAGCTTTCCAATGTGCTGGGATGACGAGGCTGAGCTCCTGAGCTAATCCTACGTCCTTCATCTAAAACGAACAAGAATTCCTGTCGTGGTGGCCCAAGCCTGGAACCTCAGCTGTCTGTGAGCCCGAATCAGGAGGATGGCTGGATCC
>NW_006991082.1:0-781 GCF_000164805.1 Carlito syrichta | reverse complement strand
CCATTAAGCATAATGTTGGGCTGCAACTTTGACATAAGATAACTCTTATTGTTGTGAGGAATGTTCGTCAATGCCTAGGTGTTCAAGGGTTTATCAAGAAGGGATGCTGGATTTTCTAGGATGCTTTTTCTACAGCTAATGAGGTTCTTGGTGTTACCCCTATTTATGGGATGGATTACATTTATAGATTTATGTATGTTGAGCCAAACTTGCATCCTGGGAATAAAACCCACCTGCTCATAGTAGATGATCCTTGAAATGTGTTGTTGGATGTGATTAGCTAGAATCTTGTTGAGAATTTTTGCATCTATGTTTGTCAAGGAAATTGGCCTGCAATTTTCAGTTCTTGCTGGGTCTTTACCAAATTTGGGTATCAGGATGATATTGGCTTCATAAAATGAGCTAGGAAGATTTCTTTCCTTCTCACTTGCCAAGCAACTTTCAGTAGGAATGGCATCATCTCTTTCTTGCATGTAATGTAGAATTCAGCTGAGAAACCATTTGTCCCAGGGGTTTTTTGTTTTGTTTTGTTTTGTTTTTTGGGCAGGGAGGCTTATTTTACCTGAATCAGTTTATTGGCTTCTTATCTGTTATTGATCTGTTCAATTTTTTCCTATTTCAATCTTGGGAAGTTATGTGATGCCGGGGATTCCTTCATTTTCTACAGATTTTCTTGTTTATTTGCATACAGATGTCCACAGTAATCTCTAATAATCTTTTGAATTTCTTCAGAGTCTGTTGTGACATGCCCTTTTTCATTTTTAATTGTGTTTATTCAGTC
>NW_006991081.1:0-729 GCF_000164805.1 Carlito syrichta | reverse complement strand
TTATTTTCTTCTCAGTATATACTCCTATCTGGGTTATGTTACATATTAACTGAATTATGGTTTTTCAGCTTGTCTCTGAGAAAGACAGAGATGCTTTGTATTTATGTGTCACACAATTGGTCCGGTTAGGAAGGCTAAAGGAACACAGAAAATCACAATTCCCTACCAACATTGCTGATTGAAGCTATGAAGGAGAAGCATGCAGTGCTGTTAAATGAAAGGGCTAGAACTAGAGCACCAATCTTAGGATTTTTAGTGCAGTGAACTTTGTACCTCACAAATCACAAAATATATTCTGATTTATAAGATGGTGGTAATGATGGTATATGTAGACTTGAATTGGTATATTATCTAAGTATTAAAATTGCATGCTAAAATTAATTTTATTTCTTAAGATTTTGGAAATTTCATCTTAAATTCAAGGAGGTAAAATTAAACATGTATCAGTATGAAGTGACAAATTAAAAGTTGACTATTTAAACAAAAAAAGTCTTACTAAAGACTACTAATCATATACCTATATCTATATATGTCTTTATTTGTTTGGTTGTAAAGGCCCTATTACCATAATAATTTTTTTTTTTTGAGTTGGAGTCTCACTCTTTTGCCCAGACTGGAGTGCAGTGGCCGCTCCCGGCCACCGCAGCCTCGACCCGCTGGGCTCTGGCGATCCTTCTGCCTCAGCCTTCCGAGTAGCCGGAATTACAGGCGCGAGCTACCACGCCCGGC
>NW_006991080.1:0-835 GCF_000164805.1 Carlito syrichta | reverse complement strand
AATTTTGTAGCTAAATAAACTAAGGATTAAAGGGCTGTAACTAAATTAGATGACTGTGGTAGCATATGTGAATAGAAGTTTTCTTATTTCTGCCAGATCAAGTTTTCTGATTCTAATTGTTACATGGATGTATATTTGTGTTCTCCAGATTAATTGTAAGGTTTAAGTGTAAAGTAATATGCTTTTAATGTGTATTGTTGCTTCACCAAGTCTGTTCTTCTATTCTTGGTAGACAAATGAACTTTTAAAAAAAAAAAAGAATGAAAGTGGCGGCAGGGCTGACTTGGGTTTTGATAAGCTCTTATATTGAAGGCTAGGTTGTCTGCCTTGTGCCAGTCATTGTCACCAAGCCCTCTAAGGAGTCCATGGCCCATTCTAGGCACTCATTCCAGGAGAATGAGTAGAATTTTGATAATGAAAAAGTAGGAGAAAGGACTTTTCTAGGGGCATGAACAAAGTGATCACAGACTGTGAGGTCAGTAAGAATGGTTTTCTAATTGTAGCAGTGGCTGCACGTTGAATTATGAATTGAGAAGCTGGATGAATTGGTATGGGTAGTTAAAACGGCGGAAAAGTTATAAAACCCAAGTTGTTTAACTATGATTGAATTGTGGAGCCCTTGTGTGTTCTTGAGCAGGGAAGTGAAATGATGCAAATGGAAGCGGTTCTCATGTTGGAAGCTAGTGCAGAAGTGCAGGTGAAGGGAGATGAGAACCTCGGGCCAGGAGCTTGGCTGCCAAATGTGGAAGGAGCACATAAACCTAGAATAATTATTCTTATACATTTCTATCTTATCATTATGTTACGTGAGAATTGAGCACAAATAGCAGGTAGT
>NW_006991079.1:0-1336 GCF_000164805.1 Carlito syrichta | reverse complement strand
GTTACCCTCTGTAGTTTCTGATACTTAATCTGATTATATGATACAGATATGCCATCTTAAGGAAAAGTTCCCCAGACGTTTTGAAAGAGATAAATCACATTCCCTTGATGTTTTAAAACAATTTATATTTTTCAAAGTGCATTTCCATTGAATCACATAGTATGCCCTGACCTAAGACACAAGGCTGTACTCTGCAAAAAAACTCTGATTAATTTGATTTTTTTTTTTTTACTCACCAAGCATTTAAAATCTCAGACACAAAAAAAGACAACTTGGGGCTCAACATTTATACAACAAAATAACATGGAAGCCGGGCTCGGTGGCTCAGCCTGTAATCCCGCGCCTTTGGGAGGCTGAGGTGAATGGATTGACTGAGCCCGCAGGTTCGAGACCCGCCTGGGCAGCGAGACCTCATCTCTACAATAAATCAAATAAATCAGCCAGGCGTGGTAACGCATGCCTGTAATTCCAGCTACTCGGAAGGCCGAGGTGGAAGGATCGCTGGAGCCCAGCAGGTCGAGGCTGCGGTGGCCGGGAGTGGCCACTGCACTCCAGTCTTGGCGACAGAGTGAGACTCCAACTCAAAAAATAAAAATAAAAATAAAAATAACATGGAGATTTACAAAGAAGTAATTATTTGGGCATCTTCTTAGGTTAAAAATTTAGATAATTGAAAATCCTTGAAAATTGACAGTAATCTTAGCTAATGCAATATTCAAATCTTGAGATAAAAATTGCTCAAAGGCTGCTGAATAGTACTAAAAATATCAGAAAGTTTCCAAACACAAGAAAGTGCTAAAATACTATTTGGTTGTGTTATAAGCAAGCTCCAACAGGACTCTGTGGCCATAAGAAGCAATATTCCTAGATAGAATGCAACATAAAAACGCCTTCGTAAATAGGGCAGATATTTTATGAGACTTCCCATGAAACTGTCCCCCATCAAGTTGAAAAGTCAAGTCATGTGAAAATAAAAAGCCTTTCTTCTCAAAATCAGCCGCACTTATTCTTGCAAAGATGAGTAGTGTATAAGAAAACCAGTCTACAGTTAAGAATTAGTTCATATGGTTTAGATTAAACATGCCAGAACACCTCCTGACTAACAGTCTGCTTTGATGATTGAAAGTTTTCTATTATCGGCAACCCCCTCAGGTCTTCTCCCACTCTGGTAGTTTTCTCTCCTCTTAATATATCGTGCTTTAAAAAAAAAAAAGACTACCTTGCTCAATGGATTCTTGAATTGCCACTTATCCTAGAGAAGTTTTTGGATTGCTGTAAACACCTTCTTTTTTTCAGTTTTTGGATGAAAATCCATCATGTCTACAGCATTTGGCAA
>NW_006991078.1:0-2375 GCF_000164805.1 Carlito syrichta | reverse complement strand
CAGAGACAGAGTCTCCCTGCGTGGTCAGGTCTGGTCTTGGGGTCCTGGGCTCCAGCCATCCACCCACCTTGGACTCACAGAATGCTGGGATTCCAGGCGTAGGCTGCCACGTCAGGCATTCTGCTTCATTTTTGATGAAGGATTGAGGCTGGGCTTTGGAATTCAGTCTCATCATCCCAGTTCTTTGTGAGGACGAGGCCAGTGGCTGGCCTGAGCCCATGGGCCAAGACCCGCCCACACACTTCAGTGAGACCTCATCTCTACAGTCCATCCCAAATGAGCTGGGTGTGGTGGCACACTCCTGTCCTTCTGGCTCCATGGAAGGCAGGTGCAAGGTTCGCCAGAGACTGGTGTGACGAGGCTGCTGTGGCTCGGAACAAGCCATCGCCCTCCAGCTTGGGTGATGGAGTGAGACTCCAATCAAAGAAAAAAGGAGAAAAAGAAAAAAAGAAGAGGATCCATTTTTGTATGGAATTGGGATCATCGTGAACAGACAGAGATCATTTGGGAAGAAGCCCCCAGCCTTCGGTCAAGAGTTCTCAAAAGATGGTGGATCAGCAGAAAGTCGGGCTGTGACTTTGGCAGGCTGAGGCAGTGGGCCACTGGAGTCTGGGAGTTCGAGACCAGCCTGGGCCATGTGGCGAGAACTCATCACTCCCCAAACGGCAAACACTGGAGTTTCGTGTGGTGTTGCCCATGGTCCCAGCTACATGGGATGCAGTGGCCTCCATCTAGGTACGTTCCTTGACATCATCCCTGCAGACAGAACATGCGAGTCCAGACTGGGCACCATGGCCACCTGCTTTATTCCCCAGGATGGACCCACTAGCTTCCCCCAGGTGCTGCCTCAGAGAAAGGGAGGGTATGACTCTGAAACCTTTGGGGGAGTGTGGACAGTTGGCTGACTCATGTCTGACTCATGTCTGTCTCCTTGGCAATTGGGCAGACTGAGATGGGATGATGGCTGGAGCCCATAAACTTGAGACCAGGCTTGTCATCATAGCAAGCCCTCACCACACACCAAGCAAAACGCAGAAAACATTGGTTGAGGGAAGGCCTCGGGGGAGGATCGTCTCTGGCCCAAAGTTCAAGACCAGGTAGGAAGACCAGGATGTTGACCAAATGGAAAGTCAGTGATCGCAGCAGTTTGAGAGGCCTACGCCGAGATTATGGCTGGAGTTGGGTGGTTTCAGAGAAACCTGGGCAACCTAATGTGGAAAGAAAGAAACAAAGAAAGAAAGAAATCCATTCTCCTGCAAATTTCTGCCATTGGTCCTTCCCCCAACGCCCTCCCCCACATGTGAGAGTCCCCCAAGCTTGACACCTTCCAGCCCCAACCTCCCCATATGACTTCCCCTCTTTGGTGCGAAATTTCCCAAGACTCCCTGGTCAGGTTCCTGCCAGTTCTCCTCTCCAAGGTGTGAAATGTACCCCAAGCAGGCCGACACTCTGACACAGCGATAAGGACTTTCGGCCAAGAAAGGCCAGGGACACATCCCTCACCCAGGGACATTTATTCCCCCCAATCCCATTTTTTCCTGGTTCTAAAGCCAATCTTCCTGTGGAAACACCATGCACAACTGACAATCTGTGTACGATTCTGATGTTTTTGGAGACAGGGTCAGGCTCTGTGACCCAGGTTGGGTACCGGGGACACAACGGTTGTTCACCACCAGCCTCAAAATCACGGGCCCTGGTGATCATTCTGCATCAGCCTCTGCAGTGGCCAGTATGATGGGCACCCTGAACCCAGTTGTTTCTGTCTGGAAGGTTGTGGAGTAGGGATCTCCCTCATGACCCGGCCTTGTCTTGGGCTCCTGGACTCTGGTGGCCCCAAAGTCCAGCCTCAGCCTTCCAGACTGCTGGGATTTCAAACAGGGGCCACCTCGCCAAGTCTTCTGCTTCATTTTCGATGAAGGATTCAGGCCAGCCTTGGTGGCTTAGCCTCATCATCCCAGCACTGTGGAAGGTCAAGACCAGTGGCCAGCTTGAGCCCGTGGAATGAGACCTACCTGGTCACCTCAATGAGACATCATCTCTACCCTCCATCCCAAATGAGCTGGGCATGCTGTCATAGGTCTGTCGTTCTGGCTCCTCAGAAGGCTGAAGAAAGTTTCACCGGAGCCTGGCCTGCTGAAGCTGTGGTGGCTGAGAGCGAGCCATCGCCCTCCGGCATGGGAGACAGAGTGAGACTCTGACTCAAAGAAAAATGCAAAAAGAATAAAAGGAAAGCATCCATTTGTGTATGGAGTTGAAATCATCGTGAACAGTCAGAGATCATTTGGGAATGAGGCCCCCGGCTTGGGCCTAATGTTCCCAAAATACGGTGGATTGGCAGAAAATCAGACAGTGGCTTTGGGAGGCCAAGGCAGGGG
>NW_006991077.1:0-1125 GCF_000164805.1 Carlito syrichta | reverse complement strand
CACAAAAACAGAAAAAGAAGTGAGAGCTGACCTAACCATTCTAACAAAAAAACAAACTGAGTTGTGAATGAATAATTGTTCCTGGAATTTCAAAACACAATAGCAAACTTTAGCAGCAGAATCGACCAGACAGAGAAAAGAAACTCAGAACCTGAGAATCAAATTATTGAATTAACCCAGTCTGACACAAACAAGGAGAAAATATTAGGAAAACGAGCAAAGCCTACGAAAGAGCTAAGATTACGAAAATAAACCAAATCTATGACGGATTGACATTCCTCAAAGAGAGAAAGAAACTGAGAACACCTTGGAACAAGACTTTCAAGATTTCAACCAGAAAACATAGACAGGCAGCCATGCAGACCAAAAAATTCAGAGAAATCTTGTGAGGTATTACACAAGAAGGCCATCCCCAAGGCATGTAATAATCAGACTTGCCAAAGTAAGCATGTAAGAAAAAATCCTAAAGGTAGCTAGAGAGAAGGGACAAACCACTTACCAAGGGAGGTTAATCAGAATTGCAGCAGACCTCTCAGCAGAACCCTTACAAGGCAGAAGGGACTGGGGACTCAACTTTAACATTCTTTTTTTTTTTTTTTTTTTTTTTTTTTTTAATTAATCAGTATTTTTATTATAGTTTTGTGGGGTACAGTTAAGGATTAGGTGTACAATTACGTTTCATTCAAACACCCTGTTGATAAGAGGTGTTTTCCCAGCCCCAAACAGATATTTGCTACTGTTAATCCCCTCCCCCTCCCCCCCATAGTTTCCCAGTACCGTCAGTCATTTTGTTATAGTATTACATTGGATGTTCAAGGTCCATTATATGAGTGAGAACATGTGATATTCTGATCTTTGTTTCTGTGTGAGGTCACTCAGTATTATAGACTCTAGTTCCATCCAGGTTGCTGCAAAATTCATGATTTTGTTCTTTTTTATGGCTGCGTAGTATTCCATCGTGTATATGTACCACATTTTTTTAATCCAGTCCTCTTTTGATGGGCAGCATGGTTGTTTCCAGGTTCTTGCTATTGTGAACAATGCTGCGATAAACATACGTGTGCAGGTATCTTTTTTATAGAGTGATTTGTGTTCTTCAGGGTATATTCCCAGTAGGGGGATTGC
>NW_006991076.1:0-807 GCF_000164805.1 Carlito syrichta | reverse complement strand
GAGATAAAACAAAAAACATATAAAATCTATGAAGATTTCATCTCCAGCCTACCCACCACCATCAAACGGATAATTACTAATAAAGAGACAATAAAAATTTTAGTTAAGCAATTGGCTGTTAAACAACTAATAACACTTGTCAGACAAATAAGACTGATAGAAAAACTCAACAGTATAATTGATTATATCAGACAATGATGATGATAATGATAAAAAGACCTTCCTTTTTGCCACCTTTCCTACATCTCTTTCTAATATTTTCTTTTAAAGATTAAAAATACAAAAATAAAACCTGGATTTAGTTACAATATATTTTTCTTATAAAAATACAAAAAACTCAAACAGTAATATACAAAAATATATAAATAATATATGTAATATAAATAATATAAAAATATATAAAGTATAAATAATACAAATATAAACAATATATAAATAATATAAATATAAATAATATATATAAACAATACAAACTATATATATAAACAATATATAAATAATATAAATAATATAAAAATACATAAATAACATAAGTAAAAATATACAAATAATAAACAAAAAAATCTCATTACAGTCTTGCTTTAACTGTAGTCAAGTCAGATACTTTAAGAGAAATTATTCAGCTAAGCCAGTTATGGCCGGCTTCCATGACACACTGTCACCATTGACTGGGTCTACTTGACCAAAAACCTTGTGTACCAAATACCAAAAATGCTTCCATTGGGCTAAAAAATGACTATCTAAATTTCATAAAAATGGTACTCCTTTAAATCAACAATAAGTCATCCTGGCTCAGAAAACCTCCAG
>NW_006991075.1:0-936 GCF_000164805.1 Carlito syrichta | reverse complement strand
TTCATTTTCCTCATGTGTGTTTGTAGGGATATAAATTCCCCTCTTATTACAGCTTTTAAGGCATCCCAGAGATTTTGGTAAGATGTTTCTTTATTTTCATTTGTTTCCAGGTATCTTTTGATCTCTATTTTGATGTCATCATTGACCCAGGAGTTATTTAGCATCATGCTGTTTAGTGTCCATGTCTTTGTGGGTTTTGGGGGGACTTTGTTGGTGTCAATGTTTATTTTTATTCCACTGTGGTCCGAAAAGGTGCATGGCAGAATTTCAGTCCTTTTAAATTTGCTTATACTTGATTTGTGTCCAATTATGTCTGAAATCTTTTAATTTCTGTTTTGATTTCTGTATTAACCCAGGAGTTGTTCAGTATCATGCTATTTAGTATCCATGTTTTTGTGAATTTTGGGGAAATTTTGTTGATTTTGATATTTATTTTCATTCCACTGTGTTCTGAGAAGGTGCATAACAGTATTTAGAGCTTATGAAATTTGTTTATGC
Organism: Carlito syrichta; assembly: GCF_000164805.1. Lineage (NCBI taxonomy): Eukaryota > Metazoa > Chordata > Mammalia > Primates > Tarsiidae > Carlito > Carlito syrichta. Next base: position 438 of record NW_006991075.1, on the reverse strand, counting down.
TTGATTTATGGCCAAGAATGTGATCAGTCTTGGAGTACATTCTAAGCAGTGATGAGTAGAATGTTTATTTCATGATTGTTGGGTAAAGTGCTCTATAGGTGTCTATTAAGTTCATTTGGTCAAGCGTCATATCGAGGTTCCAGATCTCCTTGTTGATTTTTTTCCTCATTGTTCTATATAGGGTTGTTAGTGTGGTATTCACTTCCCCAGCTACAATAGTATTAGACTATCTTTTTTTTTAGTTTGCCTAGTAGTTGCTTTATAAATGCTGGTGATCCTGTGTTGGGTGCATATATATTTAGAATGAATACTTTTTGTTGGGTTGAGACTTTTTTCATTATGTAGTGGCCTTCTGTATCTTTTAAAGTTTTTGCTAGTTTAAAGGTTGTTTTGTCTGATATTAAGATTACAACTCCTGCCTTCTTTTGTGTTCTGTCA
>NW_006991074.1:0-774 GCF_000164805.1 Carlito syrichta | reverse complement strand
AAAAGCTAAGTAGTCCGCTACTCAGCCAAAAATTTAAGTCTCCTAGGCTAATCATTCACCACCTAGTAAGACAGCTAGTAACTGGTTTACTGTGGAGTGCCAGCCCGTGCATGTTTTGACAAGTCCCTTGGAATATGTGGTGGCGTCAGCAAATTTATAGGGACAGATATTTAAAGAAAGAAAGATGGAAGGATAGATATAAAGAGGAAGAAAGAGAAAGAAAGTGGACAACTGTTCAGTTAAATGAGTAGAAGCCATTTATTGAAAGTTACAGCAGGTATTTTCCCCCAAATTTTAGAAAGACAGTCTCACAAGTCTTTCCACGTGAATGCGAAGCCAGGTGCAGGAGGAGCATTCCCCACCCAACAGATGTTTCTCAGGTATGAGGAAGGAAAAACCCCAAGATTGTCTTATTATTCCCTTTGCTAGTTAATGCTCTTCAAAAGCGGTGCAACAATCCCTACGAGCCTAATGATGTTCTGATAATCAATAAACTTCTAAAACTCACTCAGTACCCATGATGACTAACTTAAACTTTGTTATCTTTCTATTCTATGCTAATACTACTTACACAATGCTATGGAAGCTCTTAGTTATAGCTTAAAGCAATTCCTAAAGAATGTGACCTGGTCCAAAATCACACTGGGCTCTATAGGATGTGGCCTAGTCCAAGGTTCATGGTGGGCCACTTTTTGGAACTATAGACTACAATCACTTAACAAAATGGCTATTCTAAAGTCCTATATATCTATCCTAATTTCGCTGGAAGTTTCG
>NW_006991073.1:0-761 GCF_000164805.1 Carlito syrichta | reverse complement strand
GGCCGGATTTAGCTACAGTTAGTGTAGGGTTTTACTATCTATTATAGAAATTGAATTTTTTATTCATAGAACGTCTAGTAGAATAGGTCATGCTAACGTCAGGGAATCATGTTATTTCAAGCAGGATCAATCATGATATTTTGAGTTTTAATAAGAATACAGTTAACCTTAGAAATTTCATTGTCTCCATTTTCTACTATTGTGGTTTTGATCTTAGTACATTTGCATTTTATATTTGGGTTTTATTTTTAGAAGCTTTGCTGCTGATGATCAGCTTTATATATTAGCATCAGAAATTAGAAACTTCCAGCGAAATTAGGATAGATATATAGGACTTTAGAATAGCCATTTTGTTAAGTGATTGTAGTCTATAGTTCCAAAAAGTGGCCCACCATGAACCTTGGACTAGGCCACATCCTATAGAGCCCAGTGTGATTTTGGACCAGGTCACATTCTTTAGGAATTGCTTTAAGCTATAACTAAGAGCTTCCATAGCATTGTGTAAGTAGTATTAGCATAGAATAGAAAGATAACAAAGTTTAAGTTAGTCATCATGGGTACTGAGTGAGTTTTAGAAGTTTATTGATTATCAGAACATCATTAGGCTCGTAGGGATTGTTGCACCGCTTTTGAAGAGCATTAACTAGCAAAGGGAATAATAAGACAATCTTGGGGTTTTTCCTTCCTCATACCTGAGAAACATCTGTTGGGTGGGGAATGCTCCTCCTGCACCTGGCTTCGCATTCACGTGGAAAGACTTG
>NW_006991072.1:0-880 GCF_000164805.1 Carlito syrichta | reverse complement strand
CTATTCTATAAATTTCTAAAATCACATCAAGAGAACCTGTGACTTGCACTAAGGCTCCTCAATGTGACTCAAGGTTAAATTTAAATTGTTTAAAAGCAAAAACCATAAACCGTGGAAAATAGGAACAATAGACTCCCAAGTTAGCTGTGTTCATTCTGGTTTCAGAGTCCTCTGTTAGAGCCAGCAGGAGCCTTTCCTGGTTTCTTGTGCCAAGTGGGAAAAGGGGGGAGGCATCCTAGTGGCATCGGGGTCCACGGCCCTCCCTGATCCCTAATGCTCAGTGAGCCTCTGTGGCTGGCTCCCAACAAGACATCATCCATCCTGCTTCTTGGTGACAGGACTCGCCAGACTTTGTTTCCATGAGTTGCCTCCCCTCCTGCCCCTGTTATGCCTCACGATCTGAGGCAAGGCTGAATGGGCTCAGAGAGAGAGAGAGAGAGAGAGAGAGAGAGACTTTTCCATGTGATTCTCTTGTCTTTCTTCTTATCAAACCTGTAACATGAAGCCATCAGTCACCTTATGGACAGCACACTGCACAGTGATCTCTCCAGGACTTTCTGGAAAGAGTAGTTATTTTATAGTAAACTGGAAACTGGGACACCATACCATCAGGGATGTGAGACAGAACTGCTATTTGTGTCCTGGGGACAACATTATAAATATTGTGTGGCTTAGATTCACCCAGAGGCTCATGGCCTCCGGCAGCTGTCCATGCCTATCTCCTGCAGGGAAGCTGTGTTGCTGGAGGATGGCACTTCTCCAGAGCAAGAGTCTTAGACAGAGTGACCTCACCCACTCCCTTGTCTCACAAGTGGGAAGCTGCAGTCCCAGGAGGTGGGGGGGCTTGCTCAAGGACAGAGCCACATAAAGATAGGCCTGC
>NW_006991071.1:2089-2970 GCF_000164805.1 Carlito syrichta | reverse complement strand
AATTCAATTGGCTTGTCAACTTGCTAGCTAGGAAGCTCACAAGTTTCATCAGCTGCCTAGCTAGCTGGATAGCTTGTTAAGACAGGCAGTTAAGACACCTGGCTAGGAAGGTAGCTAGGAAATTAAATCAGGTGTCTAGCTGGCTGGCTAGCTAATTAATTTAGTGAGTTAATGAGCTGACTAGCTGACTGGTTAACTAGGTGGCTAGCTATTTAAGCCAGCAGGCTAGTCAGAAGTCTATATAGTTAAGCCAGCTGGTTAAGTCAGCTTGTTAGACAATGGGCTAGCTAAGTGCCTGGCAAGTTAAACTGGCTGGTAAGCAAGCTTGTCAGGTAGGTGGCATGCTAGATATGCCAGCTAATTGCTGGCTGACCAGCAGAGTGGCTGGCTAGTTAAGCCATCTGGCTCTCTGACTGCCCAGCCAGCCAGATGGCTATTTAAGCTGGCTTGCTAGCCAGCTGCCTAGCCAGTTAGCCAGCAAGTTAACTAGCTACTTAAGCCAGAGGGCTACACCTGAAGACAACCAGTTAACTAGCTAGTTAAGTCACTGGCTGGTCAGCTTCAAGTCCAGTTGCTAGTCAGCTAGTTAAGTCAACTAGCTAGCCAGCTAGCTTGTTAAGTCATCTAGCAAGTCAACTAATCATTCAGCTTGCTAGTGAAGTCAGCTAGCTATTCAACTTACTAGTCCGCTGACTAGTTAAGTCAGCTAGCTAGTCAGCTATCTAGTCAGCTACAAAATTAAGTCAGTTAGCCAGCTAACTAGCCAGATAGCTAGCTAGTTAAGTCAGCAAGCTAGAGAGTTAGAAAGCTTGTTTGCTAGCTAGTAATGTCAGCTGACTAGCCAGCTAGCTAGTTAAGTCAGCTAGCCAAATCAGCTAGTT
>NW_006991071.1:0-738 GCF_000164805.1 Carlito syrichta | reverse complement strand
AATCAGCTAAGCTAACTAGCTAGCTAGCTAAGTCAGCTAGCTAAGACAGCGATTCACTATTTAGCTAACTTATTAAGTCAGTTACTTAAGTCTCCTACCTAACTATTTAGCTAACTAGTTAACTCAGCTAGCTATTCAGCCAGCTAATTGTTTAGCAAACAATTTTGATTTGATTTCAGGTAGTTAAATCAGCTAGCTGACTACTTAAGTCATTCAGTTAAGTCAGATAGCTAAGTAGTTAAGTCAGCTAACAAAGTCAGCTAGTTAAGTCAGCTTTCTAATTTAGTTAGTTAGTTAGCTAGCTAGGTAATTAGCTAATGGGTTAAGTCAGCAGGTTGAGTCAGGTAGTTAGCTAGTAAACTAAGTGTTAAGTCAGTTGATTGAGTCAGCAGGCTTGCTTGTTAGCAAACAGCTTGAGTCAGCTGTTTGTGTATGCTAGTTAGCAAGTTAGCTAAACAGTTAAGACATCTGGATTAGTCAGCTAGCTAGCTTGTTAACTAACGAGTTAAGTCAACTGGTTGAATCAGCTAGCTAGCTCATTAGCTAAGGAGTTAAGTCAGAGGATTAAGTCAGTTAGCTAGCATGTTGGATAACGAGTAAGCTAACTATGTAACCATCTTGTTAAGTCAGTTAGCTAGGCAGCTAACTAAGTCAGCTTGTTAGCTAGGTAGCTAGGTAGTTAGCTAACTACTTAAATTAGCTGGCTTGCTAGGTAGCTAGCTAGTTAGGTAACTAAGT
>NW_006991070.1:0-515 GCF_000164805.1 Carlito syrichta | reverse complement strand
GACGAGTTGGCCCACTATTTAGCTCGATTAAATTAGTTGGCTGACAGATTTACTGATTTAACTAGTCGTCCGAAATACTTGTCTGGCTATTTAGCTGACCTAACTAGTCAGCCGACTACTGAGCTGACATAAATTGTCGACTGACAAGTTGGCCTACTAGTTGGCCAATTGGTTAACTAACTTAACAAGTTGGACAGTTAGTAGGCTGACCGGTTAGTTGACTTAACTACTCAGTCAACGAGTGAGCCTACAAGTTAGCTGAGTTAACTAACAGACCCATGAGTGAGCTGAATTAAATAGTTCTCAGGCAAGTGATCTGATTGGTCAACTGACTTAACTAGTTGGTCAGTAGGTGATTCGACTGCTCAGCTGACTTAAATAGTCGGCCAGCATGTGAGATGACTTGTCAGCTGAATTTAGTCAGCTGATGTGTCAGCCGACTGGTCAGACTTAACTAGTTGGCCGGTGAGTGAGACCCCCAGTGTGCCAACTTAACTAGTCAGCCAGTGAGTGAG
>NW_006991069.1:0-1040 GCF_000164805.1 Carlito syrichta | reverse complement strand
GATAGCAGAAGTGCAGGGTACATATTTCCATTCTATAAGTAAGAAATAGGCAAAAACAAAGGCTTGGCAGGCATGGTGGCACCAGCCTATAATCCTAGCACTTTAGGAGGTCGAGGCAAGAAGATTGCCTGAGACTACGAGCTTGAGACCAGCCTGGGCAACATGGCGAGACCTCATCTCTGCAACATGTAAAAAAAAAAATGCTGGGTGTGGCAGTACACATCTTAGTTCCTGCTACTTGGAAGGCTGAGGCAGAAGGATTACTTGAGTCCAGCAGGTCGATGCTATGGTGGCAGTCAGTATGCCACTGGACTTCAGCCTTGGTGACAGAATGAGACTCCAGCTCAAAAACAAAACAAAAACAAAAGAAAGAGTAGTAGGCTCCGTGCAATTCTGGGCTCCAAGAGGGCAGCCATTGAGTCTTGGGTCTTAAGATTCCAGAAGAATCTTCTTTGACTCGATATCTGTTGTGGGAAAACAGGGAGACCATGACACCGAGGCTATCTTAGGAAGCAGTGTTTTATTAGCTCCGGTGCCACTCAGCATCCTAATGCTCCAAGGCTGAGCAACCTGTAGAAAGAGGAGAGGGTTTTTTAAAATATTAGTTTAGGTAAGGGAGGGGGTCGGGTTACATGACTATACATTTTTCTTTGGAATTTGTAAAGTTGTATTTAGCAAAACCAGATTTTCACAAAACAAATTGTTTCCAAGATATACATGACACTCAGGGGTTGTAAAGTGATAACTTCACAAAGAGAGAATGCTGGGGTAAGGTTGTGTATCAATTACTATCTTGCACTTACAGGAAAGTGACTTGTGGCTATTTTGTTTTCTCACATTCCATGTCTATCAGGTTAAGAGCTTGCAGGTTCAATTTCAAAAAGGAATAATTTTAATTGTTTTCATCCCCTATCTGCCACATGTCCTGTATCTGCTGCACTCTGATATCTGCAAAGGTCTCTGAGGCCTCAGGCAGTCTCACTATTATAGCTCTGCTGGGCTTAGTCCACCTAGCTCTCTCATGCTGGCATTTCACCCTG
>NW_006991068.1:0-399 GCF_000164805.1 Carlito syrichta | reverse complement strand
CAAAAAACATAAAAATGATAATAATTTTGCCAATGTGCCTCAAGATTATGTTTGCCAAATCCCTTTGTTGCATTCATCAACAATCTTACATATCTCATATCAACATTCTTATGAAGTACATCAGAATGTATCTCATAGTTATCTGTGTTAAAGAAAAAATTAGCCAGGGGTAGTGTGTGCCTGTAGTCCCAGCTACAGGAGACTGAGGTGGGAGAATTCACTTAAGCCCAGAAGTTCAAGGCTGTGGTGAGCCATGATCGCATCACTGCACTTCAGCCTGGGTGACAGAGTGAGACACTGCCAAAAAAAAAAAAAAAAAAAATATATATATATATGTATATATATATACACACATAACATACACATATAAAAGATTGTACATAGCTCAGTTTTTCATTC
>NW_006991067.1:0-3872 GCF_000164805.1 Carlito syrichta | reverse complement strand
CATCTTCAGCTATGCAGGGACCCCAGTTTCCACTGGTCTGGGCTCAGCGGTTGGTGGCAGTGCATGGGACCGGGCTCTGCGGTACGTGGTGGAGCTGAGGGCACATCTCTGTGGTGGACAGAGGGATGGTGGGTCTGGCTCCAGGGGTGGCGGCTGTTCTGTAGACCCGGCCCTGTGGTTGGCGATGCGTTCCCGCATAACTGGCTTTCCAGGACACTGCAGTGCTGATGGCGCCGGGGACCCGGCTCCAGGCGCGCTGTGGGCCCAGCTCCATGGTCGTCTGCTGTGCTGGAGCCACTGTTACACGCTCGGCAGCGTGGGAGCAGGCCGGCTCCATGGTTGGGGCATTAGCACTGGGAGTCAGGTTCTACGGTCAGTGGTAGCCCACCCTGGGGAGTATCGTCCAGGAGGCCCAGCTCAGCGGTCGTCTACTAAGAGGAGGCCCTGGATACTCCATCGGTGGCAGCAGCAAGGGGGACTCGGCTATCAGGTAAGCGACAGCGCAGGGGCCTCAGTGATTCTAGCTTCCCTGGACACAGCATGCCAGCGGAGGACTCATGCCAGTCTGAACCAAGTCCCGCTGGCTGACAGAGGGGGACCTAAACAGAATATTTATAACCAATGAGGACCTCTGAAAGGCTTCTTCTGATTGGATGAAAGGAAATGCAGAGGCCCTCCTTATTAGATAACAGCTAACCAATTAGAATTGTGCAACTGGGTCGCTATCATCCAATCAATATAAGTACTTATCATTCAATAGCTTCTTCTCAAGCTGCATAAACCCTTCCCACAGCCACATGGTACCATCCACCACCCTAATCTTCTCTGGCCACCATGCTGCATCTCCCTGGGGACATCTCAGGGCTCCTGCTAACTTTGGTATACATAGGATGTTCCACCACCTTGATGACATTCATCAACAGCCTCTGCACTCTGCAGTCAGTGCACACCCACATCAGCCCTGCTCTGAAGGAAGAAAAAAAAAAGCTCTGCTCACAAATAGGAACTATCCGAGCACCCAGCAGAGCCCAGGAGAAGGGAGCAGCCACTCCAGGCGGAATTCCTTCTGGGCCATCCCCAGAAGGATCAAAGCAGGATGAACTTGAAATCTATCTAGCCCAAGAGGAGCCATGGCTCCTGCAGCCTAATCAGATATAGTCTTCTAAGCACTTGCCAGTTCTTTTAAGCACCCCACAGTACAGGAGAAAGGGAGCAAGGAGAAAGCAGCCTCTGAGCTCTGCCTCAGCTCCCCTCACCATCAGATAGCTTGGGGGGAATTTCTATCTCACGTTGCCAAGACACTGGACTTAGCTTGTACTTTTGGAAGAGACTTAGTGCCACAGGACACTTCTTCTTTTCCTCTTTCTAGTGAAAAGTTCAAAGAATGTGGCCCAGTGAACTTGTAACCAGGGAGAGGTGGAGCTGACAGCGGGAGTGGGAGTGGAGGCAGAGACAGAGAAAGAAAAAGAGACAGAAAGAGGAAGAGACAGACACAGAGAAAGACAGAAAGTGGGAGAAACAGACACAGAGAAACAGAGAGAGACAGAAAGGATGAGCGACAGACACAAAGAAGAGACAGAGAGAGACAGACACAGAGAGACAGACAGAAAGTAGAGACACACAGAGAGACAGAAAGAGAAAGGGACAGAGAGAGACACAGGGAGAGGGAGAGATACAGTGAGACAGAAAGAAATACACACACAGAGAGACAGAAAGGAGAAACAGAGAGAGAGAGAGAGAGCAGAAAGAGAAAGGGACAGACACAGAGAGGCAGAAAGACAGAAAAAGAGAGAGACAGAGAGATACAGAGAGAGAGACACACACACAGAAAGAGAAAAAGAGAGGAAGACAGAGAAAGAGAGACAGAGGGAGAGACAAAGAGAGACAGACAAGGAGAGACAAAACACACACACACAAACAGAAAGAAAGAGAGGAAGAGAAACAGACACAAAGAAAGAGACAGACAGAGAGGGACAGACAGATGGAGACAGAAACAGAGAGAGACAGAAAAGAGAACATAACATACACAAACTAGTATGGCTAAGTCAAATGACCAGTGGTTTTTAAAGTAATTAGAAATTTATTTAACTTCCTTTCATTAAAATCCAAGCAAATTTAGAGGTCCAAGGACTGCACTGACAATTTTCACAGTATGAGAAACGCCAAATCTACAGACCATTTTCTGTTTCTACCTCATGGCCCAACATGGCTACACTAGCTTAAGCCATCACATCCACATTTTAATCAGGAGCGAGAAGAAAAGGGAAGAAGCCTCTTCAATCCTAAAAATTGCACACTCACACCTATTTACATCTATTGTATAGATCAGTTAGCGCCACTAAAGCTTCAGGGAAGGCTGAGTAATGTAGTCTTTTTTCCTAGTAAATTACCTATTTTTTGCTTGTGTCCTGAGGATGACATTGAACTAAAACATGTTAAAGTCCTTTGGAGTAAAATAAAGCACCTTTGGAGATAAATGATTAGTAATGACAGTAAATACTTTTTTTTTTTTTTTTTTTACATCAACAGACTATTTTATCTTCCTTATGACTCCAAATTAAAATACTGAGAACTGCCTGACCATCAGTAAAAGCAACAAAGGCGGTCAGGTTGCCTTTCTATTGGAAGCATCTGGGGAATAAATGAAAAGCAACACAGTAGCTGATTGGCCTTCACTGGCAAAGATGCAAAGAAAGATCATGCTCACTTCTTGGTCATGAGCAAAATGGCTCCCTGAATTCAGTGTGTCTCCGTGGCTCCCTGTTTTGGTGTATGGTTAATGACTTAGATCACTGGAGACTGCTGATGCCTGAATTCACAGATGGATTAACAAACCCATTCCTTGAATATACTGGCTCTTTGCCCTACCCATGGCCTTGGTCTCACATGCCCCCACAAGTCTATGCCTATTTCCTTTTTATTCTTTTTTGAGTTGGAGTCTCACTCTATCGCCCAGACTGTAGTACAATGGCACACACACTCATGGCCACCCCAGTGTTGATCTGCTAGACTCAGGCAATCCTTCTGCCCAAGCCTTCCAATGCTCGTGGATTGGAAGAATCAACACTGCTAAGATATCCATTCTACCTAAGGCAATCTACAGATTTAATGCAATACCCATCAAATTACCAGCAGCATTCTTAGACCTGGAAATGATACAGGAATTCATATGGAAACATAAATGACCAAAATAGCCAAAACAATCATCAGGAAAAAAAGCAGGAGGTATCACACTGCCAGACTTTAAACTTTATTTTAAAGCTACAATAATCAAAACAGCCTGGTATTGATAAAAGAACAGGCATTTAGACCAATGGAACAGAATTGAGATTCCAGGAGCAAAACCTCAATTTCTCAACCAACTCATCTTTGACAAACCTCCACCACCAACCACTGGGGAGAGGAGAACCTATTTAATAAATGGTGCTGGGAAAACTGACTGACCACATCCAGAAGACTAAAACAAGACCCCTACCTTTCCCCATACACAAAAATCAACTCTAAATGGATCAGAGAACTAAACGTAAAAACTTGAACTGAAAGAACCTTAGAAAATGCAGGAGACACCCTAATGGAAACTGAAACTGGCAATCAATTCCTGATCAAAACCCCCAAGTACCCATGCCATAAGAGATAAGGTAGACAAGTGGGACCTCATCAAACTGACAAGCTTGTGCAAAGCCAAAGAAACCATCAAGAGAGCAAGGAAACAGTCCACAGACTGGGAAAAATATTTGCCAACTGTATGTCTGACAAAAATCTAACATCTAGGATCTACAAGGAACTCAGATATGCTGAAAAGAAAAAAACAAACAAACATCCCCATTACAAAGTGGGCTAAAGATATGAATAGACACTCTCAAAAGAAGATG
>NW_006991066.1:0-712 GCF_000164805.1 Carlito syrichta | reverse complement strand
TAGCTAAGTGACTTACGTAGTTGGCTAAAGAGACAGCTAACTGACTTAACAAGTTGTTCATGAGTTATCTATCTTTTTTAACTAGTTGATAAACGAGATATCTAGCTGAATTAACTAGTTGGTTAACGAGTTAGCTAGGTGACAACTGTCTAGCTGATGAGTCGGTCAACTAGTTAACTGGCTTAATACATTGGATGACTACACAGCCAACTTGTTTGTTGGCATGAAAAGTTGGCCGAATATTCGGCCAACAATTTAGCTGGGTTAGCTAGTTGACTGATGAGTTGGCCCACTAGTTAGTTCAGTTAACTAGTTGGCTGACTAATTTGCTGACCTAGCTAGTCATCCGATTAGTTAACCAACTAGTTAGCTTACCTAACTAATTGGTCGACTACTTAAATGACCTAAATTGTTGACTGACATATGGCCCACTAGTCGGTCGATTGGGAAGCTAACTTAACTAGGTGGATGGCTAGTAGGCCGCCCAGCTAGCTGACTTCACTAGTGAGCTGGTGAGTGAGCTGACATTTTAGCTGACTTAACTAGTTGACTGACGAGTGAGTCGACTTGTCAGCTGAATGAACTAGTTCACCAGCGAGTAAGCTGATTGGTCAGTTGACTTAACTAGTCGGCCAGTAGGCGAGTCGAATGGTCAACCAACTTAACTAGTTGGGCATTGTGTGAGATGATTGGTCAGCTGAATTTTGTTGAC
>NW_006991065.1:0-813 GCF_000164805.1 Carlito syrichta | reverse complement strand
GAATTAACTAAATAGCCAACCGGCTAGCCAGCTGATTTAATTAGCTAGCTACCTACCTAGACAGGTGACTAGCCCAGCTGACTTAAATAGCTGACTTAACCAGCTAGCCAACTGGCTAGCCAGCTGACTTAACTCACTAGATATCTAGCTAGCCAGATGGCTAGCCACTTGAATTAACTAGCTGACTTAAACAACTAGCCAGTTGGCTACCCAGATAACTCAACTAGTTGACATAACTCATTAGCAAGTTGGTTAACCAGCTAACTTCACTAGCTGACTTCACTAGCTAGCTTCCTTTGGTATCTGCAGCCTTGCCAGCTGACTTAACTACCTAACTACCTAGATAACCAGCTGGCTAGTGAGCTGACTTAACTAGGTGACTTAACGACCTAGCCAGCTGGCTAGCCAGATGAATTAACTAGCTAGCTACCAGCTAGGGAGCTGGCTAACAAGCTGACTTAACTAGATAGCTACCTAGATAGCCAGCTGACTTTACTAGCTGAAATAATTAGCTAGCTACCTAGCTAGCTATCTAGCTAGCTAGCCGAATTAACTAGCTGACATCACTAGCTAGCTAGCTCACATAAATAGCTGACTTAACTAGCTAACTATCTAGCCAGCTGACATAACAAACTGAAATAACTAGATAGCCAGCTGTGTAGCCATCTGACTTAACTAGCCTTTTAACTAGCTATTGAGCTGACTAGGCCACAGATTTAATGAGGTGACTGAACTAGCTAGCCAGCTGGTTAGCCAGCTGACTTAGCTAGTTGATTAATGATCTAAGTAGCTGGTCAGACAGGTGACTAAATT
>NW_006991064.1:0-778 GCF_000164805.1 Carlito syrichta | reverse complement strand
TTCATCAGACCTTTGGGCATGAACACAGATCAGTCAAACTCTGCACAAGGATGGCCTTTACTCTAGTTTTCAATAAAATATTCTTCATTTTCATCTGAGAATTCATTGGAATGGCCTTTCCTGAACATATTTCTACCAATATTATGATTATAACCATGAAAGTAATCTCTAAATTTCATACTTTTTCCTACAACTCTCCTCCTTTTCTGAGCCTTCACTGGAAGTGCTCTTAATACAACATTCTCAGCAAACTAGGTTTTTTCTAGTCTGTTCCTCCAAACTTTTCCAACCTCTATTCGTTAGAAAGCCATTGATACATTTTCAGGTATTTGTTATTACAACAGCTCCAATTCACAGCATTAGACTATCTGTGCTGCTATAACAGAATACCAGAGACTGAGTAATTTATAAAGAATATAAATTTATTTCCTCACTGTTCTAGAGACCAGGAAAGCTAAGATAGAGAGGCTAGCATTTGATGAGGGCCTTCTTACTGTGTCATCCCATGGCAGAAGGGATGAGAGAGAGAGAGAGAGAGAGATAGAACGCAAGAGTGCCAAATCTGTCCTTTGTAAAGAACCTACTTCCACAATAACAACACTACTCTCACAATAATGGTATTAATCTATTCACTAGGGTGGTACCCTCATGATCCAAACACCTCCTATTAGGCTGTACCTCCCAGCACTACAACACTGGGGTCCAAATTTTCAACACATAAACTTTGGGAAACACATGTAAACCATAACACAATTTCAACAGTCAAACTCATCCTTAT